>NC_092231.1:4070696-4155696 GCF_036320965.1 Panulirus ornatus
GCATGGGAAATACTTCTTATAATGAGTTTTTTAAGAAAATCTATTTTTTCGAGAAAAAAAAATAGTTCAGGGTATTTTTTTTTTAGCTCAAAATACTTTTTGTTTTGAAATTGAAAGATATGATATTCAAACACTTCTATACTTGAAATAATCATGGAAAATATATCATAATGATATCAGTTAATGATACATACCTAGTAAAAACGATGCAAAGGATCGGAAAATATTTCAAAATTGACTTCATTTAACAGCTTAATTGAATGTCATAAAGATGATTAAACGGTATTTTAGCACCAGATTTGTATTGAGAATGAGGAATACTTCTTATAATGAGTTTTTAAAGGAAATCTATTTTTTCGAGAAAAATGCCAAAAATTGAAGGTAATAGTTCAGGGTATTTTTTAGCTCAAAGAACTTTTTGTTTTGAAATTGAATGATATGATATTCAAACACTTCTATACTTGAAATAATCGTGGAAAATATATCTCTATGATCTCAGTTACTGATATATACCCAATAAATACGATGCAAAAGTTTAGAATTTATTTTAGAATTGACTTCATTTAACAGCTTAATTGAATGTCACATAGACGATTAAACGATATTTTAACACCAGATTTGTATTCAGCATGGAAAATACTTCTTATAATGAGTTTTTTAAGAAAATCTATTTTTTCGAGAAAAATGGCAAAAATTGAAGGTAATAGTTCAGGGTATTTTTTTTAGCTCAAAATACTTTTTGTTTTGAAATTGAAAGATATGATATTCAAACACTTCTATACTTGAAATAATGATGGAAAATATATCATAATGATATCAGTTAATGATACATACCTAGTAAATATGATGCAAAGTATTAGAAAATATTTTAGAATTGATTTCATTTAACAGCTTAATTGAATGTCACACAGACGATTAAACGACATTTGTACACCAGATTTGTATTCAGCATGAAAAATACTTACAATGAGATTTTAATGGAAATCTATTTTTTCGAGAAAAAATGTCAAAAATTGAAGGTATTTCAGGGTATTTATTTTTTTTATCTCAAAAACTTTTTTTTTTTTAAATTAAAAGATAACATATTCAAACACTTGTATACTTGAAATAATCATGGAGAATATGTCATAATGCTCTCAGTGCCCGATACGTACTAAGTAAACATGACAAAGGAACAGAAAATATTTTGAAATTGACTTCATTTAACAGCTTAACTGAATATCATAAAGACGACTAAACGTTATTTTAACATCAGATTTGTATTCAGCATGAGAAATGCTTCTTATAATGAGTTTTTAAAGGAAATCTATTTTTTTCGACAGAAAAATGCCAAAAATTGAAGGTATTGTGTAGCTCAAAAAAACTTTTTTTTTGAAATTGACAGATATGATATTCAAGCACTTCTATACTTGAAATAATCATGGAAAATATATCATTATGATCTCAGTTACTGATACATACCCAGTAAATGCGATGCAAAGGTTTAGAATTTATTTTAGAATTGACTTCATTTAACAGCTTAATTGAATGTCACACAGACGATTAAACGATATTTTAACACCAGATTTGTTTTCAACATGGAAAATACTTCTTATAACGAGTTTTTTAAGAAAATCTATTTTTTCGAGAAAAATGCCAAAAATTGAAGGTAATAGTTCAGGGTATTTTTTAGCTCAAAAAACTTTTTGTTTTGAAATTGAAAGATATGATGTTCAAACGCTTCTATACTTGAAATAATCGTGGAAAATATATCATAATGATATCAGTTAATGATACATTCCTATTAAATACGATGTAAAGGATTAGAAAATATTTTAAAATTGACTTTATTTAACATCGTAATTGAATGTCATGAAGATGATTAAACGGTATTTTAACACCAGATTTGTATTCAGCATGAAAAAGACTTCTTACAATGAGTTTTTAAAGGAAATCTATTTTTTTCGAGAAAAATGCCAAAAATTGAAGGTAATAGTTCAGGGTATTTTTTAGCTCTAAAACTTTTTGTTTTGAAATTGAAAGATAAGATATTCAAACACTTGTATACTTGAAATACTCATGGAGAATATGTCATAATGCCCTCAGTACCCGATACATACTAAGTAATCACGATACAAAGGAACAGAAAATATTTTGAAATTGACTTCATTTAACAGCTTAATTGAATGCCATAAAGACGACTAAACGTTATTTTAACACCAGATTTGTATTCAGCATGAAAAATGCTTCTTATAATGAGTTAATAAAGGAAATATATTTTTTTCGAGAAAATGCCAAAAATTAAAGGTAATAGTTCAGGGTATTTTTTAGCTCAAAAAAACGTTTTGTTTTAAAATTGAAAGATATGATATTCAAACACTTCTATACTTGAAATAATCATGGAAAATATATCATAATGATCTCAGTTACTGATACATACCCAGTAAATAAGATGCAAAGGTTTAGAATTTATTTTAGAATTGACTTCATTTAACAGCTTAATTGAATGTCACACAGACGATTAAACGATATTTTAACACCAGATTTGTATTCAGCATGGAAAATACTTCTTATAATGAGTTTTTAAAGAAATCTATTTTTTCGAGAAAAACAAAAATAGTTCAGGGTATTTTTTTTAGCTCAAAATACTTTTTGTTTTGAAATTGAAAGATATGATATTCAAACACTTCTATACTTGAAATAATCATGGAAAATATATCATAATGATATCAGTTAATGATACATACCTAGTA
Source organism: Panulirus ornatus (assembly GCF_036320965.1). Lineage (NCBI taxonomy): Eukaryota > Metazoa > Arthropoda > Malacostraca > Decapoda > Palinuridae > Panulirus > Panulirus ornatus. The sequence goes on from NC_092231.1 coordinate 4,073,429, forward strand.
AAAACGATGCAAAGGATCGAAAATATTTAAAATTGACTTCATTTAACAGCTTAATTGAATGTCATAAAGATGATTAAACGGTATTTTAGCACCAGATTTGTATTCAGAATGAGAAATACTTCTTATAATGAGTTTTTAAAGGAAATCTATTTTTTCGAGAAAAATGCCAAAAATTGAAGGTAATAGTTCAGGGTATTTTTTAGCTCAAAGAACTTTTTGTTTTGAAATTGAATGATATGATATTCAAACACTTCTATACTTGAAATAATCGTGGAAAATATATCTCTATGATCTCAGTTACTGATATATACCCAATAAATACGATGCAAAAGTTTAGAATTATTTTAGAATTGACTTCATTTAACAGCTTAATTGAATGTCACATAGACGATTAAACGATATTTTAACACCAGATTTGTATTCAGCATGGAAAATACTTCTTATAATGAGTTTTTTAAGAAAATCTATTTTTTCGAGAAAAATGGCAAAAATTGAAGGTAATAGTTCAGGGTATTTTTTTTAGCTCAAAATACTTTTTGTTTTGAAATTGAAAGATATGATATTCAAACACTTCTATACTTGAAATAATGATGGAAAATATATCATAATGATATCAGTTAATGATACATACCTAGTAAATATGATGCAAAGTATTAGAAAATATTTTAGAATTGATTTCATTTAACAGCTTAATTGAATGTCACACAGACGATTAAACGACATTTGTACACCAGATTTGTATTCAGCATGAAAAATACTTACAATGAGATTTTAATGGAAATCTATTTTTTCGAGAAAAAATGTCAAAAATTGAAGGTATTTCAGGGTATTTATTTTTTTTTATCAAAAACTTTTTTTTTTTAAATTAAAAGATAACATATTCAAACACTTGTATACTTGAAATAATCATGGAGAATATGTCATAATGCTCTCTGTGCCCGATACGTACTAAGTAAACATGACACAAAGGAACAGAAAATATTTTGAAATTGACTTCATTTAACAGCTTAACTGAATATCATAAAGACGACTAAACGTTATTTTAACATCAGATTTGTATTCAGCATGAGAAATGCTTCTTATAATGAGTTTTTAAAGGAAATCTATTTTTTTCGACAGAAAAATGCCAAAAATTGAAGGTATTGTGTAGCTCAAAAAAACTTTTTTTTTGAAATTGACAGATATGATATTCAAGCACTTCTATACTTGAAATAATCATGGAAAATATATCATTATGATCTCAGTTACTGATACATACCCAGTAAATACGATGCAAAGGTTTAGAATTTATTTTAGAATTGACTTCATTTAACAGCTTAATTGAATGTCACACAGACGATTAAACGATATTTTAACACCAGATTTGTATTCAGCATGGAAAATACTTCTTATAATGAGTTTTTTAAGAAAATCTATTTTTTCGAGAAAAATGCCAAAAATTGAAGGTAATAGTTCAGGGTATTTTTTAGCTCAAAAAACTTTTTGTTTTGAAATTGAAAGATATGATATTCAAACACTTCTATACTTGAAATAATCATGGAAAATATATCATAATGATATCAGTTAATGATACATACCTAGTAAATACGATGGAAAGGATTAGAAAATATTTTAAAATTGACTTTATTTAACAGCTTAATTGAATGTCATAAAGATGATTAAACGGTATTTTAACACCAGATTTGTATTCAGCATGAAAAATACTTCTTACAATGAGTTTTTAAAGGAAATCTATTTTTTTCGAGAAAAATGCCAAAAATTGAAGGTAATAGTTCAGGGTATTTTTTAGCTCAAAAAACTTTTTGTTTTGAAATTGAAAGATAACATATTCAAACACTTGTATACTTGAAATAATCATGGAGAATATGTCATAATGCTCTCAGTGCACGATACATACTAAGTAAACACGACACAAAGGAACAGAAAATATTTTGAAATTGACTTCATTTAACAGCTTAACTGAATGCCATAAAGACGACTAAACGTTATTTTAACACCAGATTTGTATTCAGCATGAAAAATGCTTCTTATAATGAGTTTTAAAGGAAATCTATTTTTTTCGAGAAAAATGCCAAAAATTGAAGGTAATAGTTCAGGGTATTTTTTAGCTCAAAAAACGTTTTGTTTTGAAATTGAAAGATATGATATTCAAACACTTCTATACTTGAAATAATCATGGAAAATATATCATAATGATCTCAGTTACTGATACATGCCTAGTAAATACGATGCAAAGGATTAGAAAATATTTTATAATTGACTTTATTTAACAGCTTAATTGAATGTCATAAAGATGATTAAACGGTATTTTAATACCAGATTTGTATTCAGCATGAAAAATACTTCTTACAATGAGTTTTTAAAGGAAATCTATTTTTTCGAGAAAAATGCCAAAAATTGAAGGTAATAGTTCAGGGTATTTTTTTTAGCTCAAAATACTTTTTGTTTTGAAATTGAAAGATATGATATTCAAACACTTCTATACTTGAAATAATCATGGAAAATATATCATAATGATATCAGTTAATGATACATACCTAGTAAATACGATGCAAAGGATCAGAAAATATTTCAAAATTGACTTCATTTAACAGCTTAATTGAATGTCATAAAGATGATTAAACGGTATTTTAACACCAGATTTGTATTGAGCATGAAAAATACTTCTTATAATGAGTTTTTAAAGGAAATCTATTTTTTCGAGAAAAATGCCAAAAATTGAATGTAATAGTTCAGGGTATTTTTTAGCTCAAAAAACCTTTTGTTTTGAAATTGAAACATAAGATATTCAAACACTTGTATACTTGAAATAATCATGGAGAATATGTCATAATGCTCTCAGTACCCGATACATACTAAGTAAACATGATACAAAGGAACAGAAAATGTTTTGAAATTGACTTCATTTAACAGCTTAACTGAATGCCTTAATGACGACTAAACGTTCTTTTAACACCAGATTCGTATTCAGCATGAAAAATGCTTCTTATAATGAGTTTTTAAATGAAATCTATTTTTTCGAGAATAATGCCAAAAATTGAAGGTAATAGTTCAGGGTATTTTTTAAGCTCAAAAAAGTTTTTGTTTTTAAATTGAAAGATATGATATTCAAACACTTCCATACTTGAAATGATCATGGAAAATATATCATAATGATCTCAGTTACTGATACATAACCAGTAAATACGATGAAAAGTTTTAGAATTTATTTTAGAATTGACTTCATTTAACAACTTAATTGAATGTCACACAGACGATTGAACGACATTTTTACACCAGATTTGTATTCAGCATGGGAAATACTTCTTATGACGAAATTTTTTAAGAAAATCTATTTTTTCGAGAAAAACGCCAAAAATTGAAGGTAATAGTTCAGGGTATTTTTTAGCTCAAAAAACGTTTTGTTTTGAAATTGAAAGATATGATATTCAAACACTTCCATACTTGAAATAATCATGGAAAATATATCATAAGGATCTCAGTTACTGATATATACCCAGTAAATACGATGCACAGGTTTAGAATTTATTTTACAATTGACTTCATTTAACAGCTTAATTGAATGTTACACAGACGAATAAACGATATTTTTACACCTGATTTGTATTCAGCATGGGAAATACTTCTTATGATGAATTTTTTAAGAAAATCTATTTCGAGAAAAATGCCAAAAATTGAAGGTAATAGTACAGGGTATTTTTTAGCTTAAGAAATGTTAAGTATTGAAATTGAAAGATAAAATATTCAAACACTAGCATACTTGAAATAATCATGGAGATATGTCATAATGCTCTCAGTACCCGATACATACTAAGTAAGCACGATACAGAGGAAGGAAAAATATTTCAAAATTGACTTCATTTAACAGCTTAATTGAATGTCATAAAGATGATTAAACGGTATTTTAACACCAGATTTTTATTGAGCATGAAAAATACTTCTTATAATGAGTTTTTAAAGGTAATCTATTTTTTCGAGAAAAATGCCAAAAATTGAAGGTAATAGTACAGTGTATTTTTTAGCTAAAAATACTTTTTGTTTTGAAATTGAAAGATAAGATATTCAAACACTTGTATACTTGAAATGATCATGGAGGATATGTCATAATGCTCTCAGTACCCGATACATACTAAGTAAACACGATACAAAGGAACAGAAAATATTTTGAAATCGACTTCAGTTAACAGCTTAACTGAATGTCATAAAGACGATTAAACGTTATTTTAACACAAGATTTGTATTCAGCATGAGAAATGCTTCTTATAATGAGTTTTTAAAGGAAATCTATTTTTTCGAGAAAAATGCCAAAAATTAAAGGTATTTTTTTGCTCAAAAAACGTTTTGTTTTGAAATTGAAAGATATGATATTCAAACACTTCCATACTTGAAATGATCATGGAAAATATACCATAATGATCTCAGTTACTGATACATAACCAGTAAATACGATGCTCAGGTTTAGAATTTATTTTAGAATTGACTTCATTTAACAGCTTAATTGAATATCACACAGACGATTAAACTACATTTTTACACCAGATTTGTATTTAGCATGGGAAATACTTCTTATGATGAATTTTTAAAGAAAATCTATTTTTTCGAGAAAAATGCCAAAAACTGAAGGTAATAGTTCAGGGTATTTTTTTGCTCAAAAAACTTTTTGTTTTGAAATTGAAAGATATGATATTCAAACACTTCCATACTTGAAATAATCATGGAAAATATATCATAAGGATCTCAGTTAGTGATACATACCCAGTAAATTCGATGCACAGGTTTAGAATCTATTTTAAATTTGACTTCATTTAACAGCTTAATTGAATGTCACAGACGATTAAACGACATTTTTACACCTGATTTATATTCAGCATGGGAAATACTTCGTATGATGAATTTTTTAAGAAAATCTATTTTTCCGAGAAAAATGCCAAAAATTGAAGGTAATAGTTCAGTGTATTTTTTAGCTCAAAAAACTTTTTGTTTTGAAATTGAAAGATAAGATATTAAAACACTTGTATACTTGAAATAATCATTGAGGATATGTCATAATGCTCTCAGTACCCGATACATACTAAGTAAACACGATACAAAGGAAGAGAAAATATTTTGAAATTGACTTCATTTAACAGCTTAACTGAATGTCATAAAGACGACTAAACGTTATTTTAACAAGATTTGTATTCAGCATGAGAAATGCTTCTTATAATGAGTTTAAAGGAAATCTATTTTTTCGAGAAAAATGCCAAAAATTAAAGGTATGTTTTTGCTCAAAAAACGTTTTGTTTTGAAATTGAAAGAAATGATATTCAAACACTTCTATACTTGAAATAATCATGGAAAATATATCATGATCTCAGTTACTGATACATGCCTAGTAAATACGATGGAAAGATTACAAAATATTTTAAAATTGACTTTATTTAATAGCTTAATTGAATGTCATAAAGATGATTAAACGGTATTTTAATACCAGATTTGTATTCAGCATTAAAAATGCTTCTTACAATGAGTTTTTAAAGGAAATCTATTTTTTCGAGAAAAATGCCAAAAATTGAAGGTAATAGTTCAGGGTATTTTTTAGCTGAAAAAACTTTTTGTTTTGAAATTGATATATATGATATTCAAACACTTCTACACTTGAAATAATCGTGGAAAATATATCATTATTATCTCAGTTACTGATACATAGCCAGTAAATAAGATGCAAAAGTTTAGAATTTATTTTAGAATTGACTTCATTTAACAGCTTAATTGAATGTCACACTGACGATTAAACGATATTTTAACACCAGATTTTTATTCAGCATGGAAAATACTTCGTATAATGAGTTTTTTAAGAAAATCTATTTTTTCGAGAAAAATGCCAAAAATTGAAGGTATTTTTAGCTCAAAATAATTTTTGTTTTGAAATTGAGAGATATGATATTCAAACACTTCTATACTTGAAATAATCATGGAAAATATATTATAATTATATCAGTTAATGATACATGCCTAGTAATGACGATGGAAAGGATTAGAAAATATTTTAAAATTTAATTTATTGAACATCTTAACTGAATGTCATAAAGACGACTATACGTTATTTTAACACCAGATTTCTATTCAGCATGAAAAATGCTTCTTGTAATGAGTTTTTAAAGGAAATCTATTTTTTCGAAAAAGAATTCCAAAAATTGAAGGTAATATAGTTCAGGGCATTTTTTAGCTCAAAAAACTTTTTGTTTTGAAATTGAAAGATATGATATTCAAACACTTCTATACTTGAAATAATCATGCAAAATATATCATAATGATCTCAGTTACTGATACATACCCAGTAAATACAATGCACAGGTTTAGAATTTATTTTAGAATTGACTTCATTTAATAGCTTAATTGAATGTCACAGACGATTAAACGACATTTTTACACCTGAATTTTTATTTAGCATGGGAAATACTTCTTATGACAATTTTTTTAGGAAAATCTATTTTTTCGAGAAAAATGCCAAAAATTGAAGGTAATAGTTCAGGGTTTTTTTTAGCTCAAAAAACTTTTTGTTTTGAAACTGAAAGATAAGATATTCAAACACTTGTATACTTGAAATAACCATGGAGGATATGTCATAATGCTCTCAGTACCCGATACATACTAAGGAAACACGATACAAAGGAAGAGAAAATATTTTGAAATCGACTTCATTTAACAGCTTAACTGAATGCCATAAAGACGACTAAACGTTATTTTAACACCAGATTTGTATTCAGCATGAAAAATGCTTCTTATAATGAGTTTTTAAAGGAAATCTATTTTTTCGAGAAAAATGCCAAAAATTAAAGGTATTTTTTTGCTCAAAAAACTTTTTGTTTTGAAATTGAAAGATATGATATTCAAACACTTCTATACTTGAAATAATCATGGAAAATACATGATAATGATCTCAGTTACTGATACATGCCTAGTAAATACGATGGAAAGGATTAGAAAATATTTTAAAATTGACTTTATTTAACAGCTTAATTGAATGTCATGAAGATGATTAAACGGTATTTTAATACCAGATTTGTATTCAGCATTAAAAATACTTCTTACAGTGAGTTTTTAAAGGAAATCTATTTTTTCGAGAAAAATGCCAAAAATTGAAGGTAATAGTTCAGTGTATTTTCTAGCCCAAAAAACTTTTTGTTTTGAAATTGAAATGATATTCAAACACTTCTATACTTGAAATAATCGTGGAAAATATATCATTAATATCTCAGTTACTGATACATACCCAGTAAATAAGATGGAAAAGTTTAGAATATATTTTAGAATTGACTTCATTTAACAGCTTAATTGAATGTCACACAGACGACTAAACGATATTTTAACACCAGATTTGTATTCAGCATGGAAAATACTTCTTTTAATGAGTTTTTTAAGAAAATCTATATTTCGAGAAAAATGCCAAAAATTGAAGGTAATAGTTCAGGGTATTTTGTCTCTCAAAATACTTTTTGTTTTGAAATTGAAAGATATTATATTCAAACACTTCTATACTTGAAATAATCATAGAAAATATATCATAATGATATCAGTTAATGATAAATGCCTAGTAAATACGATGGAAAGGATTAGAAAATATTTTAAAATTGAATATATTTAACAGCTTAAGTGAATGTCATAAAGACGACTAAACGTTATTTTAACACTAGATTTGTATTCACCATGAAAAATGCTTCTTGTAATGAGTTTTTAAAGGAAATTTATTTTTTCAGGAAAAATGCGAAAAATTGAAGGTAATAATTCAGGGTATTTTTTAGCTCAAAAAACTTTTTTTTTTAATTAAAAGATATGATATTCAAACATTTCTATACTTAAAATAATCATGAAAAATATATAATGATCTCAGTTACTGATACATACCCAGTAAATACGATGCAAAGTTTTAGAATTTATTTTAGAATTGACTTCGTTTGACAGCTTAATTTAATGTCGCACAGACTATTAAACGATATTTTAACACCAGATTTGTATTCAGCATGGAAAATACTTCTTATAATGAGTTTTTTAAGAAAATCTATTTTTTCGAGAAAAATGCCAAAAATTGAAGGTAATATTCTTTAGCTCAAAATACTTTTTGTTTTGAAATTGAAAGATATGATATTCAAACACTTCTTTACTTGAAATAATCATGGAAAATATATCATAATGATATTACTTAATGATACATACCTAGTAAATACGATGCAAAGGATTAGAAAATATTTTAAAATTGACTTCATTTAACAGCTTAATTGAATGTCATAAAGATGATTAAACGATATTTTACCACCAGATTTGTATTCAGCATGAAAAATACTTCTTACAATAAGTTTTTAAAGGAAATATATTTTTTCGAGAAAAATGCCAAAAATTGAAGGTAATAGTTCAGGGTATTTTTTAGCTCAAAAAACTTTTTTTTCTTAAATTGAAAGATAAGATATTCAAGCACTTGTATACTTGAAATAATCATGGAGAATATGTCATAATGCTCTCAGTACCCGATATATACTAAGTAAACACGATACAAAGGAAGAGAAAATATTTTGAAATTGACTTCATTTAACAGCTTAACTGAATGCCATGAAGACGACTAAACGTTATTTTAACACCAGATTCGTATTCAGCATAAAAAATGCTTCTTATAATGAGTTTTTAAAGGAAATCTATTTTTTCAAGAATAATGCCAAAAACTGAAGGTAATAGTTCAAGGTATTTTTTAGCTGAAAAAACGTTCTGTTTTGAAATTGAAAGATATGATATTCAAACACTTCCATACTTGAAATAATCATGGAAAATATTTCATAATGATCTCAGTTACTGATACATACCCAGTAAATACGATGCACAGGTTTAGAATTTATTATTGAATTGACTTCATTTAACAGCTTAATTGAATGTCACACAGACGATTAAACGATATTTTTACACCAGATTTGTATTCAGCATGGGAAATACTTCTTATGATGAATTTTTTAAGAAAATCTATTTTTTCGAGAAAAATGACAAAAATTGGAGGTAATAGTTCAGGGTATTTTTTAGCTCAAAAAACGTTTTGTTTTGAAATATAAAGATATTATATTCAAACACTTGTACACTTTAAGTAATCATGGAAAATATATCATTATGATCTAAGTTACTGATACATACCCAGTAAATACGATGCAAAGTTTTAGAATTCATTTTAGAATTGACTTCATTTAACAGCTTAATTGAATATCATACAGACGATTAAACGATATTTTAACACCAGATTTGTATACAGCATGGAAAATACTTCTTTCATACTTTTTTTTTCATACTATTTGCTATTTCTCGCGTTAGCGAGGTAGCGTTAAGAACAGAGAACTGGGCCTTTGAGGGAATATCTTCACCTGACCCCCTTCTCTGTTCCTTCTTTTGGAAAAAAAAAAAAAAAAAGTTATAATGAGTTTTTTAAGAAAATCTATATTTCGAGAAAAATGCCAAAAATTGAAGGTAATAGTTCAGGGTATTTTTTAGCTCAAAATAATTTTTGTTTGGAAATTCAAAGATATGATATTCAAACACTTCTATACTTGAAATAATCATGGAAAGTATATCATAATGATATCAGTTAATGATACATGCCTAGTAAATACGATGGAAAGGATTAGAAAATATTTTAAAATTGACTTTATTTAACAGCTTAAGTGAATGTCATAAAGACAACTAAACGGTATTTTAACACCAGATTTGTATTCAGCATGAAAAATGCTTCTTATAATGAGTTTTTAAATGAAATCTATTTTTTCGAGAAAAATGCCAAAAATTGAAGGTAATAGTTCAGGGTATTTTTTAGCTCAAAATACTTTTTGTTTTGAAATTGAAAGATATGATATTCAAACACTTCTATACTTAAAATAATCATTTTAAAATATATCATAATGATCTCTGTTACTGATACATACCCAGTAAATACGATGCACAGGTTTAGAATTTATTTTACAATTGACTTCATTTAACAGCTTAATTGAATGTCACACAGACGATTAAACGACATTTTTACACCAGATTTGTATTCAGCATGGGAAATACTTCTTATGATGAATTTTTTAAGAAAATCTATTTTTTCGAGAAAAATGCCAAAAATTGGAGGTAATAGTTCAGGGTATTTTTTAGCTCAAAAAACGTTTTGTTTTGAAATATAAAGATATGATATTCAAACACTTGTACACTTGGAATAATCGTGGAAAATATATCATTATGATCTCAGTTACTGATACATACCCAGTAAATACGCTGCAAAGTTTTAGAATTCATTTTAGAATTAACTTCATTTAACAGCTTAATTGAATGTCACACAGACGACTAAACGATATTTTAACGCCAGATTTGTATGCAGCATGGAAAATACTTCTTATAATGAGTTTTTTAAGAAAATCTATATTTTGAGAAAAATGCCAAAAATTGAAGGTAATAGTTCAGGGTATTTTTTAGCTCAAAATACTTTTTGTTTTGAAATTGAAAGATATGATATTCAAACACTTCTATACTTGAAATAATCATGGAAAGTATATCATAATGATATCAGTTAATGATACATGCCTAGTAAATACGATGGAAAGGATTAGAAAATATTTTAAAATTGACTTTATTTAACAGCTTAAGTGAATGTCATAAAGACGACTAAACGGTATTTTAGCACCAGATTTGTATTCAGCATGAAAAATGCTTCTTATAATGAGTTTTTAAATGAAATCTATTTTTTCGAGAAAAATGCCAAAAATTGAAGGTAATAGTTCAGGGTATTTTTTAGCTCAAAATACTTTTTGTTTTGAAATTTAAAGATATGATATTCAATCACTTCTATACTTAAAATAATCATGGAAAATATATCATAATGATCTCAGTTACTGATAGATACCCAGTAAATACGATGCACAGTTTAGAATTTATTTGAGAATTGACTTTATTTAACAGCTTAATTGAATGTCACACAGACAATTAAACGATATTTTAACACCAGATTTGTATTCAGCATGGAAAATGCTTCTTATATTGAGTTTTTTAAGAAAATCTATTTTTTCGAGAAAAATGCCAAAAATTGAAGGTAATAGTTTAGGATATTTTTTAGCTCAAAATACTTTTTGTTTTGTAATCGAAAGATATGCTATTCAAACACTTGTATACTTGAAATAATCATGGAAAATATATCATAATGATATCAGTTAATGATACACACCTAGTAAATACGATGCAAAGGATTAGAAAATATTTTAAATTTGACTTCGTTTAACAGCTTAACTGAATGACATAAAGATGATGAAACGATATTTTAACACCAGACTTGTATTCAGTATGAAAAATAATACTTCTTATAATGAGTTTTTAAAGTAAATCTATTTTTTCAAGAAAAATGCCAAAAATTGAAGGCAATAGTTCAGGGTATTTTTTAGCTCAAAAAACGTTTTGTTTTGAAATTGAAAGATAACATATTCAAACACTTGTATACTTGAAATAATCATGGAGAATATGTCATAATGCTCTCAGTACCCGATACATACTAAGTCAATACGATACAAAGGAAGAGAAAACATTTTGAAATTGACTTCATTTAACAGCTCAGCTGAATGCCATAAAGACGACTAAACGTTATTTTAACAACAGATTCGTATTCAGCATGAAAAATGCTTCTTATAATGAGTTTTTAAAGGAAATTTATTTTTTCGAGAAAAATGCCAAAAATTGAAGGTAATAGTTCAGGGTATTTTTTAGCTCAAAAAACGTTTTGTTTTGAAATTGAAAGATATGATATGCAAACACTTTTATACTTGAAATAATCATGGAAAATATATCATAATGATATCAGTTAGTGAGTTAGTGATACATACCTAGTAAATACGGTGTAAAGGATCAGAAAATATTTTAAAATTGGCTTTATTTAACATGTTAATTGAATGTCATAAAGATGATTAAACGGTATTTTGATACCAGATTTGTATTCAGCATGAAAAATGCTTCTTACAATGAGTTTTTAAAGGAAATTTATTTTTTCGAGAAAAATGCCAAAAATTGAAGGTAATAGTTCAGGGTATTTTTTTGCTCAAAAAACTTTTTGTTTTGAAATTGAAAGATATGATATTCAAACACTTCCATACTTGAAATAATCATGGAAAATATATCATAATGATCTCAGTTACTGATACATACCCAGTAAATACGATGCAAAGTTTTAGAATTTATTTTAGAATTGACTTCATTTAACAGCTTAATTGAATGTCACACTGACGATTAAACGATATTTCAACATCAGATTTGTATACAGCATGGAAAATACTTCTTATAACGAGTTTTTTAAGAAAATCTATGTTTTCGAGAAAAATGCCAAAAATTGAAGGTAATATAGTTCAGGGTATTTTTTAGCTGAAAAAACTTTTTGTTTTGAAATTGAAAGATAAGATATTCAAACACTTGTATACTTGAAATAATCATGGAGAATATGTCATAATGCTCTCAGTACCCGATACATACTAAGTAAACACGATACAAAGGAAGAGAAAATATTTTGAAATTCACTTCATTTAACAGCTTAACTGAATGTCATAAAGACGACTAAATGTTATTTTAACACCAGATTCGTATTCAGCATGAAAAATGCTTCTTATAATGAGTTTTTAAAGGAAATCTATTTTTTCGAGAAAAATGCCAAAAATTGAAGGTAATAGTTCAGGGTATTTTTTTGCTCAAAAAACTTTTTGTTTTGAAATTGAAAGATATGATATTCAAACACTTCTATACTTGAAATAATCATGGAAAATATATCATAATGATATCAGTTAATGATACCTACCTAGTAAATACGATGCAAAGTATTATAATATATTTCAAAATTGACTTCATCTAACAGCCTAATTGAATGTTATAAAGATGATTAAACGTTATTTTAACACTAGATTTGTATTCAGTATGAAAAATACTTCTTATTATGTTTTTAAAGGAAATCTGTTTTTCCGGGAAAAATGCTAAAAAATTTTTAGCTCAAAAAACTTTTTGTTTTGAAATTGAAAGATAAGATATTCAAACACTTCTATACTTGAAATAATCATGGAAAATATGTCATAATGCTCTCAGTTATTGATACATACCTAGTAAATACGATGGAAAGGATCAGGAAACATTTAAAATAGAATTCATTTAACGGCTTAATTGAATGTCATAAAGATGATTAACCGATATTCTATCACCAGATTTGTATTCAGAATATAATTATACTTTTCGTAATGAGTTTGTAAAGGAAATGATTTTTTAAGAAGAATGCCAAAAATCCAGGGTATCATTTTAGCTCAAAAATCTTTTAGTTTCAAAAAGAGAGAGTATTCAAATATTTCTATACTTGAAATAGTCATGAAAATTATATCATAACGCTCTTAGTTATTGATACATACAGTAAATACGATGCAAAAGAACAAAAATGTTTATAAACTGACTTCATTTAACAGCTTTATTAGGTGTCATTAAGAGGACTAAACTTTATTTAAACACCAGGTTTGTATTCAGCATGAAAAATACTTCTTGAAATGAGCTTTTAAAGGAAATGTTATTTTCTGAGAAAAAATACCAAAAATTGAAGGTAACAGTTACAGTGGCGCATCTCGGGTATGGCGGGTAGGGCAGGTGCCCTGGGCGCCACTTGAAGGGGGGGCGCCACTCAACAGGTTTGTTTTTTGACATATGTTACCCGATTGACATTTTTAACGGTTTGGTTTTGTAAGATAAAAAAGAAACTCGCCTACTTTGCAACTATAGTAATATTTTGTTACTCTCTGTTGCATTGCCGCTTCAACGTTACAATTGTGATGAAATAAGTCTTTAAGTCTTTATATATATTTAAGCTTGCCCTAACTCTTCAACAGTTTATGATTACACTATATATATTTTTTAATATACATCCACCTTATGCACATTTTTAATGAAGCCAGGGTTGCAATTTCAGTGTTTGCCACAGGCGCTGTTTCCCCTAGACACGCCTCTACTCCCTTGGTCAACAGTTATCGCTTTCTGCAGCTCTTGAACCAACGGGCATCGGTTTCTACAGCTTCTAGTTCAGTAAATATTGTTCTCAGCCCAAGAATTAGAAATCTGTATTTTCAGCTCATGTGTTTGGAGATATCGGTTACCTTTAATCATGGGTTCGCAGTATCTGCTATGCTATGTTCACTCATATTGGAACTGCTCTACATGTATGAACATACTTTTTTGTTCTGATAAAGATACTTATTTAACTGTGTTACATATCCATTGATATTAAAGGTTAGATTTCTGCCAGGTATATACAAATGTTGCTATAACCTCCGATTTATTACAGCTGGAGGTGTATCTTAGAATGTCATAAAAAATTAAAAAATCGGATAGTGTAGTCCCGTCCCTGGCCATTTTGGTGCCAGCCAGTGGTCGCGTGTGTAACCCAGCGTGTTAACAGATCCTTATCGTTAGACTCTCCAACCACTATTACGGTAAGGGGACACGACGCGCCACCTTAATTACCAGAGTCACCCGTGCTTTGTTGTTGTTACCTGGGTTATGTCATGATGAAGTTAATCTTTTATTCAGGATAAAGTAATATGTAGTCAGTCTAAGCCTGCGAGATGGACGTTTGGCCTTGTTTACTTGGCAAACAAACTTTTTTTTTTCCATCTGGGTTACTTTCTAGAAATGGTTAAGTATGCCACCACAGATACGCATTTTCTGTGCTGCGTTTGTTTCCCTTTCTACCTCTATCGCATTACCTGAAAGACTAAATCAAACTCCTATATATCGTGGATAGAAATACAAACCGAATGTAAATAGGGAATGTCAAGTGCAATCACTTGAGTAAGTGTAGATGGCGTATGAAAAACTTTAAACGTTACTTCGTTCTCAAAAACAACTGTTTCTTTTTATTCCATTACGTAATTTTTGAAAGCTTTGTTGCTTAATCTATAAGTACATTCTTCAGTCTTAAAATTCCCCGTCAAAGACTTACGTTTGCCGGTAACCACAGTGGTAATATAGGCGTAAGAGTCTTGATATCTACAAAGGTTTAAAGCTAAGCTCCTTTACTCTGGTCAGCTTCTCAGTTCTCTGCTCCAAATGGTAATTGTTCATCCTTCATAACGTGCCTCTGGGAAGGTCATCTGCATCGCACTACAGTTGAATCAAATTTTTTGTTACCAGCTTTTGGCAGATGCTTACGTCTCGAAAATGTGAATTCCGTTCACATCCTAAACAATGGGAAAAACTCTACTGTTAACAGTTACAAAATTGCAACAGCAATAGCATCCTTAGATGTACGTAAATCTGTACAGAGGTGCATATTTTTCCTACAATGATAAAAAAAAAATAGTCACAATGAATAACAGGAAAAGCAACAGCATAGTTTAGCTTAAGTTTAAATATACAAATTATATTTCCTCTGACGACTAAGCTTGGTATAGGTACTGATGATGAAGCTTAGACAAATGATAATCAAAACATAGCCTAACAAATCAGAATTGGCAATAAAGATGCTTATCAGCAGCCGCCTACACAGACGGCGGGGCTACGTCTCTGCTGACGAGAACCAAATACAAGTCACCTCAGACGCCACCATTTTCGTAGACCACTTTCGGTTTCGAGTTATCAAAAGTTTTAGTATGAAAAAAAAAAAAAATAGAAATAAAAACGCTAATTTCTTTTTCATACATCCACTCAATGTAACTTATCTGAGAAGGTGAAATATTGGAAATGAATGTGGTAGAAATGTACAATGAACTGTATATCCATTAACGTAGAAAGACTTAAAATTCAGTAAAGGTAGCATTGTCATAATAGTTTGGAATCATGATCATGGAAACGTCCTATATCCATTAATAAAATCTATCTTCATAAAACTTGTTCACGTCTTTATTTATCTTCCATGACTATATTTCAAGAATACGTTGATTATAACCGTTTACAGTGTACACCCTACCGGACCCAAGCAGTTAGCATCATTTATTCATAGCCTCACACTGACTTATTCATGGCTTCGCTTTGTTCATTTACTCTTTACTTTTACTGTTGACTGCAAGCAAGCAGAAGTCTCCACTTATTTATCACGGCAAGTACCTTATCTGGCTTAGTATGATACAGTTGGTTAACTTTGACTACAGGCAAATATTAGAGCCAGTAAATAATCTTAGTCAATTCTACAGTCGATTATAGAAAAGTTGTTCAATGTGTGACCCAATCTGAAACATTTAAAACTAATACTGATTTTTTTTCTTTGCAAGTGTTTTTACGGCTGTGGAAAATACTTTACACTTTAAGCATGATGATGAGAGAATTTAAATTTTGAAATGAAAAATGAGTAAGCCAGTATTTCTATGAACGATTTCTTTACTGATTAAGAAGTTACGGACAGACGCGTGTACGTGTGTCGGGGTTGTACCTATATATACAGCAGTTATAAATCTATTCACAACTAAAACGCGATGGCTGTAGTCGCATGCTCAGCAATTATGAATTTATTCACAAATAAAACAAGACAGCTGTCACGGCGTTCGTGGTGCGCAAATATTAAATTTTTCAACGATGGCGTGTCAGGAATTCTCCATACCGGTTGGAAAGAGGGCTTAGTGAAGGGAGGGGCTTACGCATGGATGTCAGTCAACCTTTGCCTGCAGTTCGAACCCATGAGTACCCGACCCCGGGTGGTCTCGCGATGGCTCATGGGCTATAGTAATAACATAAGTATGTGTGGCAAGAGAGCACATAGTAGAGTATAACACTTCACACCGTTATCAAGGCATTTCTGGACAAAATCGAAGTACAGTCCACACTGCTTCATAGTTGGGGATTTCTGAGGAGAGGAGTTGATTCCCTTCATTCTTATGAAACTCGTAAGGCCTAGTGTTGCGTTCATATCAATCCTTCTCCACATACCAGAGATTTTACTAGTGACACGGCCGACAATAGCCTAGCCGCGCGCGCCATGTCGGGTGCCACTGACATATTCTGTTGAATATTCTAACCACGATTGTGTAACACACGACGCTTCGTCTGTTCTGTTACTTGATGAAAAACTACGATCCGTTTGTGCAACGTGGAGCAAACCCGAATATTTTGGTTCGAGAAAACGCCGAGTATTTTCAATGGTGTCGTGGTTTTAGATGATGTTTTGTGATGGCGCAGGAGGAGACTGGGGTCCGCTGCGAACACTGTACTGTACCATACACCAAGTAGCACAGAAATTGAAAATGTCAGATATGATAAATCGATTAGGAAAAAAAAAGATCATGTAATGCTCGAGTCCGATCACGTGGTCTAATGAGGACATGAAATGATCAATGAAGAAACGAGAATCAAAAATGAGATAAGATATTGGGAAGAATGGAGGTTAACTATTTCTTTGTAAACAATTTGGGAGAAAGTTCCATAATATAAATTACTGTCATAGAACGCTTTTTTTAAAATCTACAAACACAGCTATAAGATCGGTTACCATTAACCACAAACTGAAGGACAAGGTTGGAGAAGAATGAGATACGCTTCAATAAATGACATAACAAAACAAGAGTTTAAGGGATGCGCTGTAGAGGAGATATAGGTAACATAACAACTAGTCACCACTTGAAAGGTATAAAACAGCAAGGTAAGGAAAGAAGACCAGGGAAACTATGAAAAGAAAATGTGGTCTAGGGAAGGGATAAACCAAATATAAATTCACATATTCATCGAATGATTTGTCAGTTACAGAGCAGCTAATCAGGCTATAAGGATTCAGAGGACATATTCACACAGGACGATGAATACATATGCGAGAAGCTAAATGACAGGATCATAAATGTTTTCACAGTGGACGACGGTATACAGCCTTTGAACACCAGAGAGGTGGGCTGGGGAGGAGGTCTCAGCACTAAAATTGCTAGGGAAGAGATAAAGAGACTGCTGAGGGGGCTTTAGTACATTCAGAGTCCAAGGTCTAAGTGAAGTCTCTCCATACATTCTGTAAAAGTGTAAATAAACACCTGACAGTCATCCTGAAACAGTTAAATATATCCTTAGGGAGGTTGATACCCAGGAAGTGAGAGCGAATACAATACAGTTAGGTAATTACACCCACTTCAATTAACTAATCAAAATTCTCAGTTTGTCCAAGTGGAAATGCGCAGAAAGACCAGCAGATACTGCAGAACAGTCCTCTCAACCATCTTCTCTATTCTTGAATCCGAAATAGCTATTCAGTTAGAGACAAGTTAGTCCACCAGTAACTTTTCTTTAACTGCTAGTCTGTGTATCCTTGCCATTGGCCATGCTAACTGATGAATGAGTTAAGAGAGAACTATCATTAGATAACAAAGGAGTAAGGGAGAAAAAAAATATTCGAATCAGGGTTGAAGCCGCGTATCATATTTCAAGCATGAAAGCCGGCCAACGATGTAACCTCCATTCGGTTGCGTTCCTGTGCAGAGGTCAACACAACCTCCAGCTCTAGTCTCTCTCTTGTCATAGCAGCAGAAGAGCGACAAAAGCGGCAACAGCAGCAACCACAATAAACACCCTAACATCAGCAGCAGTAGGCACAAGCCACCGTCATCCACCAGCAGTAGCAACAGCACCAGTACTGTCAGGTCTGGGTCGGCTCCAGCAACAACAGTAATAACAGTCGAGCCAGACGAGAGTCAACACTACCGGAGGGAGGCCGTTATTAGAATGGCTGTAGTGCATTGTGTGGCTGGAGGGGTCTTTCTATTGGCCGGCACGCACTCCAACAGCGCCACAGTGGTCATCATGCACACTCTCCATCATATAGTGGTCAGCACGCACTCTACCACAGCAGCTATGGCTTCCATTCACTCCACAAACGCACTCAGTCGCCGTCACCATCGCTGCAGTGGCCACACATTCAATCCACCACTGCTGAGGCCAGCACTCACTCCACCACCGCTGCAGTGGCCAGTACACACTCCACCACCGTGGGCCACAGTGGCCAGAACGGACCCCGCCATCACCACCACAGTGGCCGGCACACAATACACCACCGTTGACAGCCCCGTCACTCGTCACAGGTTTATCAAGAATTAAAACATTTGAAAGGTTCAAGACGAAGCCGAGGTCTGCCTCCACTATCACTTGTAAAGCTATCGCTTCTTTAATCTTATACTTTCATGCGAGTTCCCTTCAGTTTAATTTTATTACAAAATTAAACTGATGGTGCTAAAGATCACGGAATGTTAGTCGACAATATACCGACTAGTTTGGGTCAGAAACTATGCAAAATACATACCATATTTGCAATGGGATGAGAGAGAGAGAGAGAGAGAGAGAGAGAGAGAGAGAGAGAGAGAGAGAGAGAGAGAGAGAGATGTTATGGGGTTCCAAATGTTTGTTGATTTTCGCTTTATTTGGTATTCAGCGAAAGGGTTGGAATCGGTTAATTATCGTGTTAACTGCAGTTAAGAATGCAAATGGCGTACTGGCGAAAGTGTTGACTGCGAAGTGTTTGTCACTAGAATAACATTTAAATTCTTTTCAGTCGTACCAGTTGTCAACGTTCATTGTATATATATATATATATATATATATATATATATATATATATATATATATATATATATATATATTATAACGCGTTGATCTCAGTGCAGAGGAATTCTTAAATTCTCGTCATTTCTGATTTACTTGATGAGTATCCTATCATATAAACAAACAGAATCTCTGTTGTTTTATCTATGATAAATATGTTCTTTGTCAGCTAACATTCGTTCTAGACTAAAGGACTTTTTTTTTAAGTTCGCCACAATTTCGTTTGCTGTCGATTTGTATTATATTTACGTGACGATCAAATTACGGCGAGGCTATACACTTGTTTCGGAAGTAAGCCTCGCCATGTTGACTAGCACTATCAGAGTCAAAAGTTTTCTGTATAATGTCTACTTACTTGGATGTAGTTAAACTACTGTATACATGTAGGAGTTAGATAATTGAATTACTGTACGTGAGAACCTCAAAACGTCCATGTTCTGTACAGGTGACTACCGAAATTCAAATAAAAAAAATTCATGTACGATATAGTTCTGTCGCATGCGTGGAATCTTACGTCCACTGGCGAAATACTGTCATTTTTCATCGGTAATTATCTGATTCATCTTCAATGTGTCTGATACCTTGTTGATCATTCCAGAAACATCATTACCTCTCAAGTTCGAAACGAACACTCTCGAACGTGTGGTTTACAGAAAAGAGCCGTAATTCATAAAGTTGTTATGGCGTTTTTTCTCGTATTTAAGGAAAATCGCGCCATTGAGAGGCTTTGGCGCTAAAGTTGATACGTGTTGATGGCACGATATTGCCTCTCGCTTTTGAAATAAAAATAGGATTCTGAATTCGTCGTAAGGACATCGTTAAAAGTAGTGTTACTGCATAGTTCAGTTGTAATAGCTAGTTCGTAATAACCTCATTACCGTAGTATGTTGAGGGGGAACTGACATAGAAGACGTCCGGGGCGGCGTCACCTCACTTTGGCTGTAAACTTTGGAGAGTGAGGGTGCTCGCAAGTGTGACCGTGTCCGAAATTGCGTACGCCGGTACGAGGCATCGGAGGCTCCCGGTTGTATTTTTATTGTGTCCCGTATTTCTGGAGGCCACCAAGACTTAATTGTGGTGGAGTGGACGGACCTGTGGGAACCCGCGCCGTGGAATATCACCAGTGTAACATGATCCAAGGTATGTAGAACGTAGAGACGGGATTCTCGTTTTCGTAGATTCAAGATTTTACCTCCATAGCTCAGAGTTATATTCTCCAGGGATTTAGGCGAGGAGGAGGTATTACTTGCCTTTGTTCTCTTCCCAGAGATAGTGTTGGTAACAAGGTATCGTCACGACGTACTACCAGCGATTAAGGATAAACCATTGTAAAGGTAATTCAGTTTATCTTTATGACTGTTGCTCAGCACTTATTTTCTTTGTTGATACAGTCTACCATATGTTAGTTAAAGCGATTTATATAACACAACCTACGGAGTCAACGTGTAATTCATAGACGTTCAAATAAAGGTGTGATGACAGGTTGTAACAAGTCAAAGGCCCAATGCTCAAGTGGGTAGCGTAGCCATTATTATTTTGCTGGTATCTAAAGCCAGTTAAGTTATTCACCAAGATTTCTTAAGAAGCGAGTGCGTCATTGCCAATCTCTTGTATATTTTCGTATTTGTTTTACTAACATTCTAGCATTTGTATGTTTAGGGGGGGGCTAGAAATTTTGACCTGTTACTGTAAATGAGAAGTGAACGATTCGGCACTTGTCATTCTCGTTAGTTTTTCTTATAACGCTTTCATTGTTGGTTTTCCTCAGTCTGTCTTAATGTGTCGTCTTTCCTTACAGTACTAGAGCTTGGCTGTGTTATTTCACGTGAAGCTGATGTAAGTTTCGTGCAGATTAATAAGATAGATACTACGAAACCACTCTTACATTTAAGACACCTCGGTGACCTTAGCATATTTATCAACTGCTATTTAGGTAAATTACTATATATGTATGAGGTGGATAATCTACGTATTATGCGGGCTTGCTAACTTGGTGTTCTCAAAACTTTGCAAATCATTAAATCTCCTGTTTCATAGAATCTAATGGATCACACATTACTTGGTGGCCCAGTTATGTATTACTACTATTCGTAGTACTCTTCTGGTAGTTGATTGGTTGGTCTTTACTCCTAACAGTTGCTAGGGTTATCAAAGCCATAACCGTTAAGCGACATCCACCAACTGAAGAAGTCTTTAACACCTAGAGCAATGTATGTGGCTTTTGGTACCATCGTTTTCCTAGTATTTCTGATACCGATGCTGGCCTGTTCCACGTTACATATCTTCCTCTGATCCTCCACTGATGATCTTCAACCCTCTATCCAGCCGGTTTCACCCTCCACTTCCCCTGCCCACCACCGACCCGCTGGGAATCCTATATTCTCCTTTAACACTACAAAATCAATATTTACTTCTCCGACCGACCGCGTCGCAACGACACACCTTTTCATTCGCTCACAAAATCCAGCGTTGACTTTCGAGGCGAAATCTTACTTTATATGAGGGAGACGATATATTTTCCTCTCGTTTTACAAGGCCTTATCATTTCCACGCATTTGTCGTCTCTCTTGTTGCAACTAAATATATACTGGAGGACTGTTTCATCTAGATATTGTAACTTCACTCTTTCCTAAAATATTCGTTTCAGTTCAACAGCTTTTTACAATAATCGAAATATTTCCCTATCATCCAAGTCAGACTTGCCGTGACTCCCAGCTAATTTACTTAAAACCCAAATTCATCTCATTAGGTTGCTTCCTTATCTGAATACAAGGAATAGAAATATATAGCCAAGAGCCAACCTTCTAACACTCAAGTAATGAATTTGTATCACCTGTGGACCACACCATCTTTTGAGAATCTTGTAAGTACACATCCCTACATGAGCGCTATCTTGCTATATTCCAAGTGTATCCATCCACACCATATAGCCCCAAGACCCGCACCCACCACGCCTCTCGCCATATACATAAATCTTCACTGCACAGCATCAGATTCCACCAGGCCAATCCCTCTAATGCACACCGTGCTATAATCTCCACACTGTCTTCCCCTGTGGGCCGTGTATCCGCCCCGTGCGGCAGCAGAGGTGTTGAAAGCAGGCTGGCCTCCCTTGGTCAATACTCGGGCACCTCACTCACCACCTGCCACTTTCCCACGCCAGTATATTGGCTCCTGCATAAACTATACACATGACTTGGGTTTTGTCCTGTCCCAACGCAGGCTTAGTGCTGGCTCTGATGAACAGTTGGCATTCTGTGTTATCCTCCTGTGAATTCCATGAATTTACATCTCGGAGTTAGTTTGTTGAAACTAATACCACATGAAACATATATGCTCTTGGATAACATTTAACATCGAACACCTCTGTAAACACAAGGCTCGGAGCGATAGGTAAAACTGGATTAATTCCTGACATACTCTGGTAAACATCTACACCAAGTTCCACCTTTTAGATACAAATGAAGCCTTGGCTCGAACTATCATAATATTCTTTGAATTAGGTAACATTTGAATTTATCATTGTGTTATCTTAGCCAAACGACAGCTTCCCCTGGCAGTATTACTAACTATTTCCAGTATAACAGATACGTATCGATGGTTTTTAACTTTCTTTTCGCAATGGATAGAACTAACATGCGTCGCGGACGCGTACTTCAACCTAGCTTGCGAGATAAACGAGTTAGTTGAGGTGTATTTGGATGTTTTACGAGTATGCAGAATACCTGCTGTTGTTGCATTCTGACGATAGAGTGTTGTTGTAGCTCTCGACCCATTAAGTCTTCCAAGTTTTAACTTTTTCCATATAATCATCCTTCTCTTTTATCAGTTACGTATCCGTATTTCTAACCATAAAGTGCTTTACATAACACAAAGTCTGCATATTTACACTTGTGATTTGGCCCCGTTTCATACGTAAATAATCTGGTTAAATCGCGAATCGATAAACCAACAGCAGATCTCTGAGTGTGTGCCCTTACCTTATTAACTATTTGTATGTATAGTGTGGGAGCAGTAGTCTTAGGCCCCTGTCTCTTAACACTGCATTTTTATCAAAGATTTTTGATATACTAGTGTTACTACTGTCTACTTCGTCGTAGCTTATCCTGTTCAGCAAATCCAGTACGCTGTTGCTGTAGAAATGTTTCCTCCCGTCCTTCCGTATACATATCGTGGTGCCTAACTCCCACTTCTGGATTATCTTCGGACTGTAAGAGCTGTTTTATGTCAGCGTCGTCAAGGCCTCTTAGGGATTTGCCGAATACGTAGTTGACATGTCTCTCCTTGTCCTTATTTCCCGCCTCCCCCAAAGTGAGCAGACGGATGGCTTCCGTTTCATTTTTCCTCAATTCTGGTACCCGTTTGCGATGCATTTCCTATTTAACCCGCTACAGGAATTCTGAGTGATTCTATAGGTGAGAAGACCAGACAGTTGAGCCGTATTCCAGTCGAGGTCGAAAGTACGTTACTTATTTTTTAAACGCTGTTACTCAACGGTCACAGGAGATGTAACACATAGGTAACGAGGGTAAATTTGCGGTCGGAGTGAAACAATAATTACGCAAGTTGTCAGATAGGGACACGAAAGCAAATTACTCGTTCGTATTAAACTCATAAAAAACGTTATAACACTTGTTTGTGTCTAGTATGAGGTACTTTAACAACCTGAAGTAAAACGAAATACAGTACTCAACCGTGACAGAGTCTTTACGAAAAGAAGTGAACATTTTATAACACTAAAGTTTACAGGTATTTTTAGATGCATCAGTTGCAGATGCTATGAAAGGAGTGAGTCACAGGTATAGTAGATATACAGGCACTTCCAGGTATTGCAATCGGAGTAATGGTGGCTCGGGGGCATCGCTGACAATAAACCTCACACGGGCAATAGGGGAAAAGTGGTCGTGAATAATGTATGGTTTTATGATGGCTGTGAATGACTGCCTCCAGCCTCTCCTGCCGACAGGTCGTATTCAAACATAATTCGAGAAAGATTATATATGTATGTATCTAGGGGGAGAAACGGACAAATGACGATAAATTAACGATGAGTTAAAGCCAATAGAATGGAGCAGTTGTTAACTGACGAACACGGAACACACACACACACACACACACACACACACACACACACACACACACACACAAATGCGGATGAACAAAACTTAACTACAAAGAAACAATGGTACAGAGAAATATTTGACAGACTGCACAGACTGTTGTAAAGAAACATGTGAACAGACTGATATACAATATATACAGAAAAAGAGAAAACGACAGAATACAGACATGCAGAGACGGGATTCGTTACAGATCCACTTAGCAGTGGTTAACTGCCAGGCCAGAGCTAAGAACGTAAGCTGGGGGCGGCTGTGGTGGGGGAGCCATGTTGGGTGAACTCCGTTTTCTCATTATTAAACAAAGATGAAATATTCGCCTGCCTTTATTAGTATTAGAAATCTGATATATCTATATCTATCTATCTTCTAGATAGATAGATAGATAGATAGATATAGATATCCAGTATTTATATTATCCCAGGATCTTTCGCTAGGGGCTCTTGCAGGTTCAGTGGCAGGGAAAGGAGGAACTCCTTTGGGATGAGTTCAGCGAGACTGTACTCCAGTGATACTTGCTCTCACCTTTCCCATTCTACACTCAATATCTCCTGATACTTCCTCAAGTAAGTGTCCTTTTCAAGCTCAGTTACTCTCGCCACCCTCTTCTCCCTAACATTCTCTCTTCGTTTTTGAAAACTTCTACATATCTTCACCTTCACAAGATGATACAACCTCGCGGTGTAACCACAGGCTGGCGTAGTCAATTGACGTGAGACTTGGCTGTGGATAAGGGACTAGTTTCTGTACGGTGTAACACTACACAATGAGTGGGTATGAGCGAATGAGGCTGTTATTCTTTTTTCCAGACGCTACCTCGCTACGTGGGAAACGGCGAAGCAAAGTTTTATATATATATATATATATATATATATATATATATATAATGAGAGAGAGAGAGAGAGAGAGAGAGAGAGAGAGGGGGGGGGGGGGAATCCTTTCACCGGGGCTGACAAGCCATTTTCTGACAACTAACGAATATACTCTAAATTCTCTGAACAGTTTATACAGTATGGATCTTCCAGCCAAGCACGTATACACGTTCGTTTGTATGTATATGTATAAAAAGGGAAGTGGGAGGTGGGGGGAGAGAGGAAGCCGTCTGCAGAGAGTCATGTTGGACCGAAGCATTAGGGGAAATCTGGCGGGTTGTGATGCGGTGTGACACTGGAGATTACCGCAGCTGTAGGGATTCAGCCGGGAGAGAGAGAGAGAGAGAGAGAGAGAGAGAGAGAGAGAGAGAGAGAGAGAGAGAGAGAGAGAGAGACGGTTATCTCTTGCCACAAGATTTGGCTAAAAGGCAGGGGCTTAACGCGTAGCGCTAACCATGGGGAAAATCTAGTCGCTAGGAACGAGAGGTGTGAGTTAACGCGCTGTCAGGTGTTATGTGTGAGAGATGGAGACATTGTATGTTTGTGGACTGAATGTCAGCAGGCCACGTGTGGGTAAGGCTGAACGAATAGACAGCAAGCTGGACCGGAATGAGAGTCGACAGCCACTGAGGCGCTGGTAAACGGGGTAGTGGTCACTCACACTCCCAATTCTCAGACGGTAGCACCTCCCTGGTCGGTGGCTGCCTACCACTTGCTACAGAGAGAGAGAGAGAGAGAGAGAGAGAGAGAGAGAGAGAGAGAGAGAGAGGGTTAGCA
The DNA here is from genome assembly GCF_036320965.1 of Panulirus ornatus. Taxonomy (NCBI): domain Eukaryota; kingdom Metazoa; phylum Arthropoda; class Malacostraca; order Decapoda; family Palinuridae; genus Panulirus; species Panulirus ornatus. Next base: position 4,099,743 of record NC_092231.1, read on the forward strand.
CGAGTCAAGAAGGACTCATCCATAAGCCATGCCGTGGAAACGTACGAGAAAAGTTGCCGATAACCATAAAACACACCAGGCTATCGCCGATCAAGATGGTTGGTTTCCCTTTTATGGACACTTACCATCGCTGCCACACGAGTCCAACCATGGAGTTATTTCTCTTTGTACGTACGAATTGCCTTCAAATTAAGAGGGCATTGATACTTGGATTATTGAAGCAATACGGAAGGATCGAGCCGAAAACAGTGACTGCCTGGCGATGGCAGTTGCAGAATAGGCTACAGAGCTAAGCAAAACTTGGGCCGTTAACAGCCGTTGGGTTCCCGGGATCTGCCTAGACTGGAGGCCATAAGGAGAGTGGTGTTATTAACGGAAAGCAAGGAAGAGAAGGCCGTAGTAGACACAGCGTGGGATAAAGGAATTCCGGTTTGCTAGCCTCGTCTGTCGTGAAGTCGGCAAAGGTTTCTCGCATCTCGCGATAGCGATTCATAAAACATATTTTTCGTTCGGTTACATTATATGGAATGATATTTTCCTAAGTCTTATCTAAGATTTTTTTCCGTGTTATGAGTATAGTTAGAAAAAATGAATATGATTTCTGGTTGATGCTATATTATGTAGGCGTATATATTTTCCTTTAATATGAAAATGCTCTATCGCATGATGATCCATATACATACAAAGTAAGAGAGTGTACTTAAGTAATCTTAGAATTATCTTTAACACGAAGATTTTTGGGGTTGTACAATTTTGATGTTGACAGCTTTAATGGCCCTTGCAGTGGTGGGCTTGAAACCCAGCCAACCAACCAACCTACCGACCACCAGTATTGTGACTGTCATGTGATATTGACATATTTTGCTAAATCAGTATGGCTGTATCTGATGTTGATAATGACAGAAAATTCAATGGTATCATAGGTCGTAAAGTCTTTAAAAATTATAGATGTATAACTTACACGTTTTCTCTTTCCCGTTCTTATTGTCTTCTCCCCTGTCTCTCTCTCTCTCTCTCTCTCTCTCTCTCTCTCTCTCTCTCTCTCTCTCTCTCTTAGCACCTACACTGAGGCTGAACCATGCATTTCATATACATCGACCTATAAATTCTATGCAAAGAACTGAAGTTCTTGAGGATTTACGAGCCGCTTCGTTTTTCCCGTAAAACCTGTCGGGTTTGGAGGCCTGGTGGAGTAAATCAAAGCAGGCTTACTTAAACCGTAGAATAATAAACCTTTCTTAAGGCCAGCAACACTAACTCAAGAAACCAACACTAACGCTTTGTGGGGAAGAGGACGAACTAGGTGTTGCCTCAAGACTAGCCATGCCATCGTAACCAAGTTGTTCAGCATCGGTATGTTAGGCTGCTAAGCACGCTATTCAAATTACGATGCCAAAGTTACAGACCCTTTTTAAGCACAACACTGTTGCACCTACAATTTTATGTAGCATTAATTTTGCTCACTAGAAAACAATAAATACCAAAGCATCACATTAGACAATTTAACATGCCTATTACCTCTAGGCTATTTTATATACTTCAAAGTTTTTCAACTTTTATCAATTCATTACCCAATTTACCACCTCTCTCTCAAGCCATTACCCCACATGGCTAACTAGCCCTTTCGTAAATGAAGGCGAGCTAGATAAACTAGTATATACTAAGGAACAAGTAAATGCACATTAAAACGGCTTATACTCGGAATTAGCAATCATGTAAATTCATCATTGATATATTGCACTTTTTTGAACTATAAAGTCTGAGAAACTTATCAGTCTGATCAGGTTAGGTAAGGTTTGATTAGCAATCAACTATTCACTAGTGAAAACTATGAAATCAAAGGTTTATTGTCATCTTGAATTTGTTAAGGCAAAGATGGTTAATTTTGGGTAAGGCTTAGGCTGTGATAGGTTTGTTTAGGCACCCCATAAAAAAAAACTATTTAGGTTAGGTTAGGCTATATTAACTACAGAACACTTCGCTAAAGTTGCATACGTCATTCTGTACCTACATTGCATATATCTATTTAAGAATGACCAAACTCGATGTGCCGGACCTTGTGTTGTCATCTGGTGTGTAGTGCAGTTCCTCGCTGACAGCCACAGCAGGAGCCGCTGATGGGGTGAAGTTCGAAAATTGTCCGAGTTCTATATGCCACACCAACAGTTCCACGTACGCCCTAAGGAGGCGCGAAATATAAACTTTCACTGATGGGTTCTGTATGAATGGTGCTCGCCGTTTTATAGAACTAAATAATCTTGATATAGCGTTTCTATATTTGGGAGGCCCTTCTCTCATTACTCTACCGCACGTTCAAATGCTTCTGCTGTAGCGCTGCTTCCATCCACACTGGCAGGCGTCCAGGTGTGTGACATTACATTTCAGCTAGTTACGTTTGATGTGAATAACGTTAAGTTACCGCCTCTCTAAAAAATATATAACTTCTTACTCCTCTGTACATTCGCATCGCTTTAAAAATTTCTATTACATTCGTACACCAACATGTATATGTAGTACCTACACATAGAGAGGATTAATATGTGAATATAATTATTTTCTTAGTAAATCTAGTGTCGGTTTTCTGCGTGGTATCTGATCAGCTCCGGTGCTCCTTGAACTGTAGTGGTCAGCATGAGTCCCACGCTGTTGCCGCTGAGCTGGCAGCCTCGCTAACTCATTCCGGCTGACACCACATACGACGCAACGCTCGGGACACGCAGCACAGCAACCAGGACACATGACACAGCATCCAGGGCATTGTGCCCAGGACACACTACACAGCAGCCGGAACGGGCGTACCTAGGACACACGAAACCATCTAGGACATCGTGCTTAGGACACACGACACAGCAGCCAGGACATTGTGCCCAGGACACGCCAGTTACGTACGGCACCCTTAGTCATCGGTCCCGTAAGGTGGGTCGGGTTGGAGGGTACGAGGCCTCAGTCCTGCTTACACCCCCCAACCCACCCACCTTCCCCTCTCTCTCTCACCTCCCTCCCGACGCCTCTGCCACTGCATCGTAACCGTTGGGTCTGCCGCGTCGAGCCGCACTTCCTGGTCCTTATCTGATTATGCAGGCCTCCGACCACCCCCCCCCCCCCCACACACACACACACCCCACACCTCCCCCCAGCCCACTCTGTCCTCTTCTATCTCACTCTCGTCTCCCAGGCCAGGCACTCGTAGGTCTCCGCTCCTCCAGGGCCTCTCCACTATTGCCGGGTCGCCAGCCACCTCCACTGCTCTCGTAAATCGACTCCACAAACACTTATTCTAGGAGAGTGACTCGTATGTTTCCTGGGAGTGGGGAGGTCAAGGGAGTCTTAAGATAACTTTGATAAAAGAGGGAAAGATTCAGGATTGATAGTATAGATCTTAACACGCATGCTTCAGTGTCCAGAACCTTTAGCGATGTTTTCTGCCAGCGTTCAGTTGTTGCTGCTACGCTAGTCAAGTTCCCGTCTGCCACTTACGTACGTGTGTGTGTGTGTGTGTGTGTGTGTGTGTGTGTCACGACGGCCCATTTTCTGTTACACTAATTTCCTTTTAGTGTTAAGGTACACTCTTAAGGTTCCCGATGAACAAGGTCGTGGCTGTTCCTCCCTTAGGGACCCACCAAACACGAAAAAGAAATATGTAAAGTAACGTTTCATACTTTTCCTTGTATTTCATGACTTGTTCAGTGTTTCCCGCGTAGCCAGGTAGCGCCAGGATGAAGAACAGCCTCATTTGCTTGCCTCCCCTCTCTGGCAGTCGTGTATAATGCACCGAAATTTGGGACGACCCCGTGTTTACAGCCTTGCCCACCAGACCTCTCTGTTGTTTCGCCTGGCCGCTTCATGTGCCTTCTTAGTTCAGCCCATTGATAGTAAAACTACAGACACCTCTCCCCCTCTTCCACTATATACCCCCCCCCCCTCTCCCTCCCACATACTGTACAGAAAATCACGGGGGCCAATAACCGAACCAAATTCGTAGTGGTTTACTGTGCCAACAAGTCGACATCTGTGAGTCGACCTTATTTTCTGATCGTCGACCTTACTATTTTTTTTTTCAACAGGTTTATTTTTTTTTTTCATTGCGTCACCTGTGCTACGTTGTATTTGGCTACAGTCGGGGTGTGGGTGGGTGGGTTGGGGGGAGCTCTCCCTCCCGCTAGCAAGGTAGACATTGGTGGAAGTAAAACTGTCCTTTCCGTGTTAGAGAGAGAGAGAGAGAGAGAGAGAGAGAGAGAGAGAGAGAGAGAGAGAGCAGGTTGGATCGTAAACCTTCAGCACGCTCCAGGGGCCGACCGTAAAAGAGAAGCGATAGTGGCCGCCAGTTTCTTTTACTGTAAATGGGATGGCGTCGATTACTTTCCATCCCCTTCGCGTAAATTGCTCGGTATCCTGTTTACCGCACCTCTGTCCAGGCCAGGCCAGGCCAGGCCAGGGTACGAGAGCTGCTCTTAACTAACCACACTCGTCCATCACTGGCTTACGAGAGCTTCTTCAACGAGCCACACACGTCCATCCATTGCTTTCAAACGTTTGGATATTGTCAGCGTTGAAGGTGGGGTAACTTGCCCCGGGTGTCGTTCAACGCTTAACCCTGGGCCCATTAGCACGTGCATCACCGTTGAACACCAACCACACCACAGTCAGAAGGGGCTGCCACCCCAAGCTGTCTATTCCTGCCATCAGTAAATAATTCCTCTCACACACGTATGACCACAAAACACAGAGAGAGGCAGCTGTGCCTCTCCTCTCAACGGAATGTTAATGATTCGACAATGACCCAGAGTGGACGTATCAGCCAAGAATTCCATTTACTTAATACAAAAAAAAAAAACATTGACGTTTGAAATATATATGTTGACACGATTTTCCACTCGCACTAACGGACACAAACTCGTGGGCAAACGTTTTACCTCGAATGAGACGAAGTACTTTTACTTCAACAAAATTGTTAACATATGAACTAATTGGCCAGTTAAGAGTGGTTGAAAGCTGTACTGTAGATACGTTAAAGAATAGAGAACTTGATGGCTATTTGGCCTCAGGTTCACGACATAGCATTATTTGCTCCTCCTTAGTCACACTGATAATTTGCATGTTATTCTCTCTTTGAATCACCTGTGTTAACACGTCCACCGACCCGGGTAGAGCGTATCAGGTTTACGGTGTCCATACATGAGGCTGGAGGCCGACCATCGTCAGTGTTCTTTTTTTTTTTTTTTTCGTCAGTCCGTCGTCGGCAATCCGGGCGAGGAGGCGGGAATACTCGGGCCAAATACCCAGGGCCAAGATCGAGAGAGAGAGAGAGAGAGAGAGAGAGAGAGAGAGAGAGAGAGAGAGAGAGAGAGAGAGAGAGAGAGAGAGAATTTTACGTTGGAGGCGCCAGTCATTGATTTAAGTCCACAACACCAAGGCCGGGCCTTAATTTAAAAATATAGAGGTTGATGAAAGGGAAAAAAGAAAAGACAAGGGAAAGTATTTGCGAATTTTCGAGGTCTTTTAACGTGAGTCAGGTCATAGTGGCAAAGGCATGAGAGGGTAGTGTTCCAAAGCTTCGACGACTAGGGAAAGACACGGGTCTCAAAGCGGCCCACCCTTGAGTTGTGCAGAGGGCCACACACTAATCATGTGATGCACCACCTTGCCGAGTATTGCGTGGTGTACTTAGTGGTGGAGGCACACAAGCAGCCAGCTCTCGGGAGCACAAAAACAAAGTACTGCCTACAGAAGAGGGAAAGTGAACCAACATTAGGGCGTAGGGCAAGATGGTCAGCTTTGGAAGTTAAAGTGGGACAATTTATGAGGCAGATCGCTTTCGACTTTGTCAAGTAAGGATACAGAGCTAGAACCACCCCAGATGTGAGGGGAACACTCCATACAAGGATGGATAAACGGAGCAAATGTTCAGAGGTTTCGACATCTGAATAGGACACCCAGTTTCTTTAGAGGCAGACTTAGCTGTTCCTGTAATGTGGGGGTTTTCATAAAACATTGGGTTACAGTAATACCAAGTATGTTCATTGAGTGAAGTGTTGAAATTACAGAACCGTCAGAGATGAAATTTGAGGAGTTTTCGATGGCGAGATGGGTAGAAAATGGGTCTTGGAGGCACATGAAAATATTGTCGAAAGCATTTTCAGTTACTAGAAAATATAAGTCAGAAACATAAACTGTAGAGAAATTTCCGTTCGCTGCCGTCTTACCTGTAACCTGGGTCTCCTTGTGCCTCATCTCACAAACATGTACTTAGGGCTGATCAGCTGGTCTTTATATGATTGTATGAAAAAGCTATCCTAATCTTTTTTTTTTCTAAAAAAAACAGGCACAATACCCAAATATCCAACACACACACACACACACACACACACACAGACACACACACAGACACACACACACACACACACACACACACACACACACACACACACACACACACACACCTGCTGAGATCATCCACTGAATCCTAACGTTCGCCAGGCTCCGGTTCATAACTCAGCGCTCATCATTCATCGTTCAAATAACATTCGAGTTTTTCCCCCCGGCGCCATTAACTCCCTGGCCGCGTTCCAAGGGCAAGAATCGGCAAGATAAAGCGGGTGGATAGTGCTATCCCACCAGGGCTACTGCCCTACCCTCCAAGGATGCAAAGCATGGGATTAAGGACCTTAACACACGCCTCGATGGTTCCCCGGAGACCGCGCGCCTCTGCCTCAACACAATCTGGCGACGACGACTTCTGGCGACTGATAATTACAGCAACGCTCCCATGTTACGGCCATGGACAGTATCTGTCCGTTTCTCGTTGAACCGAGTCTTATAGCTTGAGTTTAGGGGAAAAGCAGCGTCGTTGAAACTGCACTGGCGGAAATATAGTTAATTAAAAGAGACTGCACATCACCAGATCTCGCATTAAACCTTGGGTGAATACAACAAGAAATGAGAACCACACCGAACCACACCCTAGCCGAGCCATTGACTGTTCGCGTAACATTTTCATTTCGTTAACACAGGCTATGGTTAATTTTTGACCGACCCTAGCCGGCTACTACAACCTAGAACGGGTCGGTGCATCCTCCATCGTCCCTGTGGCTCCCTCCCTCTCGACACTGCCTTGAGTCTGTACCACTAGGAACCAAGGGAGTCAAGCGTGAGGATGATAATGAGGAGGAGGAAGACACCGGGGTGGAAATTTTAGCAGCTGGGATTTAATGCCGGGGCGTCGGAAGGAAAGCTGAGAAGGAAGAATGGGACGACATTATTAAGAATAATCAGTAGAATTGAGCATTTGAGAGGCGGTGGTAGATGGTATCTATGACGGGTACCTTCGACAAGTATTTTGCCACTGAGGAGGGCTACCGCGTAGCGCTCACCGCAGGGAAAGTTCTAAGAGATTAAGAAAACGGATCGTGTGTGAGTTACTGCGTCTGTCTAGTGCTGTTAATGTGAGATGGATGTGTGTGTCTATACTGCACACAGTCAGCATTCCACGTCCAAGCTGAGTGAGGAGAAGACCGTGGCTGAGAGAGAGAGAGAGAGAGAGAGAGAGAGAGAGAGAGAGAGAGAGAGAGAGAGGCGGCACCCCAGGCCCTGGGTCTCCGGAGGGAAGAGCCCTTCGTCAGCGGAATGAACTCGCTCCACAAGACCACCCGCCTGGGGAGGGCAAACAATAGCCCCACGGAATTAAAGACGAACAGCTTTTGTTTCTTCCTTTTGCTGAGGGAGCGGGTGTGGGGGGAGGAACGAGACTATATCTCAGGAGAAAAGAAGAAATAGTATTATCTCGAGGTCTGTAGAGATGTCTGTGTGTGTGTTGTGTGTGTGTGTGTGTGTGTGTTTTGAAGTTGCTAAATATGAAGTGATAATCCCTTATACTTTACTGACGTTCCCATACTATTTTATACTGCGGGAGGCGAAGTCCAAAGTTTAAATCATATTCTCCTAAAACAGAATGGACAGTTCTGTGGAACTGGATCTATTCAGAAACTTAAACAAGGTCTCTGGTGTTTGAATGTCTGGTGGAGAGAGAGAGAGAGAGAGAGAGAGAGAGAGAGAGAGAGAGAGAGAGAGAGAGAGAGAGAGAGAGAGAGAGCATTTACAAATTTAGGAAATCCCGAGCGAGCTACCAGAGTGGAATCGAAGTTTCGCAATTGTAGAAAAAACAAAAAGGTAAGGTATTCAGTGCCACATCATTCATTTAGAGGTTCACAAGTCACACTTGTGTTCCACACGCAGTCTGTGTCACAGGTGATACACGACGCATGTCCGACACTAGATGGAGAAATCCTAGTAGAGGAGGACAGTAGTGAGGGACTTGGGGAGAGAAGAAAGATATCAGTTGTTGTATACAGCTGCTCTGTGCTTCATAAAGGGAAGTTCGTGTATCTGTTACTCTGTCACAAACGTAATTTAATCGCGTGACGTCTTGTCCAGTGTTCTGTGTGGACGGGGTATACGTAGACGAAGGGAATACAAGTAAACTGGATGGAAGAAAACTCAAACAGAAGCTTCAAGCTTTCGGCTGTATTCCAAGCCAATTTTCAAGGAGCTTTGAGAATGGCGTGAAATACAGTGGTGAAGCTCGGAGCTTCTGTGTTTAATTGTCCTAGCCACTTTGCTTATATCAGTGCTTCGCGGGTGTATGTGATCTACTGCAGAAGGAGAAATGAAAGCAATTTGCCGGTCTTTTGAGTCAATTTGACGACTGGAAGAGAGGCAGCCTGTGCACTGGAGGAACTGTCCCAACCCCACTCCTAGGGACGTAAGGAGACAACGCGACTCCAAAGGTTGGGACTCTTAGGGCCTCATCTCTTGAACATCCGTCTACTATCATACAGCTTCTTAGATTATATGATGTCCACTTCCGCAGTCTCATCATTCACTTTACTCCATCCATACATTATATTTCCCTGCATCTTTTGTAACACGTTTCTCGCTTAATACCGTATTGATGGCCTTTTGTTTTCATATCCATGTCTGTTTCGAAGAACTCTCTATGATGAGCTCAGTCAAACTTATGGTAAAGCCTCAGGACAGGGACGGAAAAGCTTTCTCATGCAACGTTTCAGCAAAGAGCCACATCCACATCTCCGTAGGTTGCCGCGTCCCTCATCGTATTTATCAGTGTTCGCCGCCAGCTTCCTGCCCCGGGGTACAAGTGCTGCCTCTCCCCTCCCCACCCAAACACCCTCGCCTATCTTTACACACCCATTGTTATGGATATTCACCTGGATTGTATGATATGATCAGTATTTCTGTCTGGCACTCGTGGCAGCTGGAACATTAATAGTCTGTGACCATCTGAGGATGAATGAAGTAACGTAATTTGAACATCGCAGCGAAGGAAATGCAAGTCCAGGGAGGAGATTCTAAGCAGCTTTGCCTTTCGTGATGTACGTGTTCGAGGAGCCACACTGAAGAAAGGTCCCATTATGAGAGGACGCTGAAGGGAAGGGTCGATCCTCTGCCACGAGAGGCCTGGACACGGTTGTTGAAGCAGCCTGAGCCGACCACTCGCTACACTGTGACCATGGCAGCTGTTGACGAAGTGGCTGGCGATGATGAGCGCTCCTGCTGGTGTTGCTGGATCAGGGTATAAAACACCACTGAGGACAGTAACATGGGCGACCTAGCCTCCCCTATGTCACCTGTAATTACCTACTTTTTCTCGTCATTATTCTATTTCTACCGTACAAAGGGGAGGAAGGATTTACACTCGCGAGGCGGCCCTACACCGCGTGAACTTGAAACTTCCTTCTGCTGGTTATACTCAGATTTCACCACCTGCAGACCGCCCGCTTGTGTGAGAACGTTGTCTGCGAGACATCGTTGCACAGTGGCAACAACAGGGCTTTTCAAAAGCCTGGGTTCGATTCCGATACTGCAGACGTCTTACCCTCCCTGGGAGGACCAGGGTGGGCCACTTTCCCGCACTGTGTGACGCCACACCCAGGAAGCCGTCCATCACACAGTACGAGAACAACAAAGCGAGGGAACAACGCCAACGGAGATATCATATCTGTGTTTCCTTTAGTATACAGAAAGAGCCAACCCGTGAAGTGTGGCGTTGGGCTGTTCTGTTCGAGTGGATGGGAAGCAATCATGTGTCTTATGAAGGACCACTGATCGCGTTACGCTGGACACAATTTCATTTTCCTGTTTCGTCGATGACAATGATTTGAAGCTGGTCCGTCGTTCCTCTCGTTCTCCAAGTTCTCGTTTGATGTGAGAGACCTAAAATAAAAATCCCTTTAGGATATGATACGCTGCTCAAAACAAAGACCCACCTATGTAGAGCAGGACATAGATCTTCATTTCAAAGTTCCTTACGAAAAACAGTGGTCCTTATTTCTCACAAGGAAAAATCCTTATTTCCTGAAGCAAGAAATATCTCCTTTATTTCTTGAAGATATCTTATTTCTTAGAATAAGAAATATCCTCATTATTTCTTACAATAAGAAATATCCTCATTTTTTACGAGAAGAACAACGAACAAGCAAGAGAACAAGTAGCTGAGGGAGGCCTGTGTACACAAGAAGGAACACACGACAAGAGTGCGGTCACCAGGGGCTCTCACCATAAGGGATATGTCCGGGGCTGCTGGGGAGATTATATAGGGGAGACGAGAGAGAGAGAGAGAGAGAGAGAGAGAGAGAGAGAGAGAGAGAGAGAGAGAGAGAGAGAAGCAGGCTTACGACACCTCGGCAGCAGCAGAGGGCGTGGCAAGTTCTCAAGGATCATATTTCAGAATTAAACGAAATGGAGTGGCGCCTTTTGGCACCTCTCTTTCCTTCCCTCTCTCTCTCTCTCTCTAGGAAAGGAGAGGTGGTGAGAGAGAGAGAGAGAGAGAGAGAGAGAGAGAGAGAGAGAGAGAGAGAGAGAGAGAGAGAGAGAGAGAGAGAGAGAGAGCCGTAAGGAGGCGGTGATGATAGGTCGGGGGTAGGGTAGGGTGGGGTGGTGGGAGGGGGGGGGAGTTGACAGGAGGAAATGGAATACTCGGGAGAAGTTGTTGCATCAATCACCAGCCAGAGGAGGCCTTTCATCCCTCCAGGAAGTAGTACTCAGCGCCGTCATCTCGGCAGCTCGAAGCCACAGTCACATTAGTAATATATATTTTTTCCCCAAATGTGTTGAATAAGAACTGTGACAACAGATAGTGGGGGTCGCACCAGAAGGTGGTGTGTGTGTGTGCAATGTCGGCAGACGAGGGGAGGAAGCGACGAGGTGTTTGAATGCAGATTCCACTCAACTCCGAGGAACAGATGGTGAAAGAAAGAAAAGACAACTTGTGACCACCGTCTGGCTTCAACTGCAAAAGCAACAATATGTATTTTCATTGCCTCGTGTGCACAACTTGAACTCTGACAGCACGTCGGCCCCCATCTACCACATCGATTCAGTTCATTCTATTCACTGCATGTCTCTGGCTTTCCTCTCCAGAGCCTCCCTCATTCCATACATCCATCACATTGTCGGTCTCTCCCTTCACTTAGGTCCTCTTTGTCAGTAAGATTTAGTTTGTCTTAAACACATGCCAAAAAATATTTCATCACATCTGGGTAAGCCTTTCTCATTCAGGTGTACAGTCACAACGACACCTCCCTCACCACCACGTTCATACATGTGTCTTTTCCTTTTGTTAAATCCACCAACAACTACACTCGCATCAACCTAGGAATAATAAGACTTTCCACTGGCCAACCCTATCACAGTCCGTTCGTATCTGATAACCTCTCCTAGTTACACCTGTCAGTCAGCACATACTTCATATTGCATGTTGATCGTTACCCACACTCAGCTAGATAACATTGTTCCTCTTACACCTCACTTCACTCCCCTGGGAAGGAAGGAACTGGTTGAGTCACGTCTAGAGTTGCGACTAAATTTGGCGCCTGCTTGCAGAGCAATTCAAAACGAACCTCCATTTACAGAATATTACGTAATATATAAGTCTGTGGGTAAGAGCAGAGAGAGACAAGAACACATGTATATAATCTAAGGTCACTATGGTAACATACAGTCAAGGCAATCAACCAATCAGGCGACCGGAGTCATCATCATCGGGCGATATTTAGTGTCTGTGTAACGAGCGTCAGGGAACTAGTTTGTACGAACCCTCGGTTTAGCCAATACTTAAAATGTTTACCACGTTACTCCACGGGATGAAAACAACAACAACAAAAATACAGAAGCATCAGAATGAAGGTAGTGGACGGCCTGGCTGGCTAGGCGGCTGTATCAGCAGGGGACACTGTCAACGACCAAAATGGTTTGATAAACAACGTCCGTATCCCCCCCCCCCCCGCAACACACACACACACACACACACACACAACGTGGTGGTGAGCGCGGGACCTCCCCCACATGACGTCTGCATCCCTAGAAGCAGCGGCGTGTTAACTTAACGTAGAAAAAGTTTATGGAAGGGTCGTATATACCATAGCAGAGGTCAAGTATTTAGAAGGGCGTTGATGACAATAACATTATGAGATTTTACAGTAATTATAACAACTATAATAATGACGGTAGTGGGGAGGGCTATGAAGATAGTGGAAAATGAGAACCACGTTGAAATGGGAGGGAAGCTCTGTTAGAATTCTGAGTCAACGGAACCTATTGAAATTTCGCCGAACTTCCCCTATAGGCCGGAATTTATTATAATTTTCGATACGATATTCAGAATGTGTATACCTACGTTAGTAGCATTCGTTACGTCCTGGCCATACGGTAAAGAATGTTCGCCAGGAGTTCCTTGCGTTCGTTGACACGAAACGAACACTTGCACGCCGCACGAAATCTAGAATAAACACAGCGAACAAAACTGGAATGTAAACATGAACACTTCTTTCAAAACACCAGAAAGAAAATTTCAGCAACTTTTTAGGAAGTTAGGAGAGGATTTCATTGCTTCTTTTCATTTCCACAAGTGTTTCACTTTTACTGTAATTAAAGCCGACCCAACAAAGGAGCAATCATGTTATTGATTTTCGTATAATTAACTGACATCATTATACCTCATCAGCGAACTTCATAATCATTTTTGATAAAGGAAACCACTGATATGCGATTCTTCCAGATCCATATTACTTCTAAGCTGCCCCAGAACTACACACCAGTTACCTCTCTCTCTCTCTCTCTCTCTCTCTCTCTCTCTCTCTCTCTCTACATACATACATATATTCGAAGAGGTCACAGTGGAGCGCGATCTAGTGTATGCAAAAATCCACGGGAAATGAAACATGATAAGTTCCCAAGTGCACTTTCGTGTAGTGATCACATCGCCAGGAGAGATATAAGATATAGAAGACGTAGAACAGTCAGTTGATATATAAGAAAGAGACGCAGCTAAGACGCCATTGGTAAACAAGCGTTGTTTACCAAGCGTTGTTTACCAATGTCGTCTATCTCATTCTTGTATCCCCTTTCATTTACTCTATACATAAGAGAGGAGAGCGAGGAAAGGATCAACATTCATGTATATAACCCCCTCTAGCTCTGGGTTGTACGTATAACACACCACGCCATGTGTCTGGCGTCCACTCTTCGAACACCTTAATTGCCATCGTATCCCATAACCTATCCTAAATCACCAATTCATTATCTCTGATGACCCCATGTATAGAGCCCACGCCCCTGGTCATTACGTTCACGGTGGCCCAGCAGCAGCACCGGGAGGGGTTATGAATGGTCGAGGTGATTAAAACTTTTTGTAAGGGGCGCCTCTTCCTCTTTCTCTCTCCTCCAAACTTTGGCCCTCGACTCTGTCAAAGTTGGCGTCGCTCGGGAGAAGTTCTGGTGGAAAGGGTGGGGTGGGGTCCAGTGGGTGTGTGTGTGGGGGGGGGGGTAAGGAAGTATGGGGGGTAAGGAAGAAAAGAATACGAGGAGGGAGAGGTAATGTGGGATGGTGGATTTTGGAGGGTATGGATGAGTACGATGATTCCCAGCTCGGAGCATAGGGAGGGAGAAGCAAGCGTCCGCTCGGAATCCAACAACGTCCTGCCATCACGAGAGAGAGAGAGAGAGAGAGAGAGAGAGAGAGAGAGTGAGTATGTGTTTGTGTATACACGTCACCAAGGCAAACAGACACCACCAGCTCGGTCCAGTGCCACTCGCCAGCATTCAGTTTTCTACACAACAGAAACCGGCGTACGAGGGTCACCCAGCAACACTCCCTCAGGACGTCAACGTTCAGCTGAGGCTCTCGGACACTCACCTGGGAGCGGCGCCACTGAGGTGGATCCCCACCACACATGTTCAGATCCCTAACCATCCCATTTATCCCATCCCGTAGCTTCCGGGACTACCACGTCGCGTTCGTGACTACGGTGGAACGTATGGGACTAGCTGGGAAGACACGGGACAGTCGTAAACAATGCATCTGGACGATGAATCCGCCTTTGCTGAATTCACATTCAAAACTTCAGCAAAATCTTTTATAAACCGCTTGAATTTAACGTCTGAAAGACTCTTTAATAGACGGGGAAAATTTTTCCATAAAGCATTTACGAGGAGACTCTGTAATTTTGATAGACTTTAATAATTTAGCAGACACCCACCCGCCAGGGCCTTGTGTATTGTGCTAGACACGCAAACTCCGGCGCCGTTATTGTGACGTCATGGGGCATCACGTGACTCTCGATCGTCTTTTGTTATTCAGAATGGAAGTCCAACCTTCTGTACGTTTCATGGAGGGGGAACCAGCATGACGTATGTTGCCATATTAAACGTGAGTTTGTGTCGACCAGCGAAATCAACCCTGTGGATCAATGTGACTTCGAATTTCGTGGAAAATATACTCTGTGAACTCTTCCAATCTCTCTCTCTCTCTCTCTCTCTCTCTCTCTCTCTCTCTCTCTCTCTCTATATATATATATATATATATATATATATATATATATATATATATATATATGTATATATTGGAAAGGATCAATTATGCGCGTGATCAAGTATATTCCTATTAGTCCACGGGGAAAATGAAACGCGATAAGTTCCCAAGTGCACTTTCGTGTAATAATGACATCATCAGGGGAGACACAAGAGAGAAATATAAGTCACTTGATATACAACGAAGATACGTAGCTAGGACGCCATTTGGTAAACATGCGATTGTCCAAGATTGTCTTGGACAAATCATGAATAGATTATATCACGGTCACATTGTACGTACCATCTTGGCCTTCTGAATAAATGACTCGTCCTTCCCCGCGCAAAACGCAAACATACGCCATTAAAACCTGCCACGACGGGGGCTCGAACCCACGCATCGTCCTGGTCTCACGACAATCACAGCCCCCTACCCGCTATGTACCACCACTCCGCCACTCACTGATGCACAGAAAAACCCTTTTCCACGCCTCGTTAACTGATGGTAATCTTATGAATCAATAATGTGTCCGGACGGAGCGAGATCTGCCGCCTCAGGTCGGGGTTGTGAGTCTTGGCCTCATCATACCTCATGTTCTGTACTGAAGTTTTGAGAGTTGTAAGTTGTTCGTTGTAGATAACTAGATATGGCGTTAAAATGGCCGTGGTTAAATCTCAGTCCTCCAAATTGATCTTTTGGTGGTTTGTGTGTGTGTGTGTGTGTGTGTGTGTGTGTGTGTGTGACAAAAACTGCTGATGTAGAGACGGCCGGCGGTTCACCAAACATGTCGCTCCATTTGTAGCCTAGGCGACGGGAGTGTCACATTACATACTGCCTATGTAGCCTAGCCTACTGCACATGTAGCTAGGTATGTACGTGTAGTCTAGCATACTGCACATGTACATGAAGGTAGTCCACGTGTTTCCATACATATTGCTCGTGTAGCCTAAATGGTTGCACGTGCAACTGAAGCTATTGCACGCGTAGCTTAAGCTGTTTGCACACGTAGCCTAGCCTATTTTTCACACATATCGTACGATTATATGCGTGTGGCTTGGCGCTGTACTGTACACCTAACCTGATCTTGGCAGAGGTAAAAGCAAGCCTTCGTAAAAAGCATTAACATGACGTATTCGAATCATCAGTCTCTCTGCTCCGTAACCACAAACATCTCCAGTAACTATGTAAGTCTTCCTCTCTTGTTCGCCCTAGTCCATCTGTGTACCTAATCTTCCGACTTACATAGCTGTTCTTTTCCGCACCCTACCCTCCTCTTAATTGTCTTGGGTGATTCATCGCCTCGTCTTCCTTTCCCCGCCTCTCCTGACCTTCCCCGCACACTGACCTTATCTATACCGTTCTCAGCCGGACTCCCCAGTTCTTTCCTGTGCTACGAGTCGGCAAGGCACATTATGGTCCGGGTGGCGTTGTGTCTCTTCGTGCCTCGGACTGATTCTGATCCTCGCTCGCTTATTTCGTCTCTCCCTAAATCAACCCAGACTTCCCCTCCTCGGAAGCCTGCCTTGGTGCATCTCAATCCCTAAGAAGCAAGACCGATCTAAATCCCTTCTTTCATTTCCGCTTCTCTCCCAGAGTCGTCGAAACTATCAGGAGCATGTAAAATCCCATTACTTTCTTTAAGATCATTAATTAAGCTATCCCAGACCCTTTCTCTTATGTGCCTCACATCTGGACCCCTTGTCTTAGGGGCATTGCTACATCTTGCAGCTTGACGTCTTCATGGCTTGTGTCAGATTGTGGCATAGATATGTCTTTGGTCACTAAATTTACCTCCTTCGGCTATATTGTTTCTCTCTACAGAAACCTTTGTTGTGGTACGAATCTAATTCATTTTTTTCCGTCTCGCTAAAGACATAGGCAATGCATGACTTTCCACGTTTTCCCTGCTGTGATGAGAATAGTCACTGGTACGTAAGCAGACTTCTACATCTCGTGCGGGTCAATACTTCCTACATCCATATAAACAATTAGTGTAATTGTAGCCCATTATATTGATAAAGAGGGCACGCGCAAACACACACACTGATGTTTGTATATCAGTGGCTGCAGTGATTACGTGGACGTCAAACGGAAGCGTATCGATCTCGTATGTAGTCCATGTAAAGGGAAAACGAGCCATAAAAGAGGCATGGCTATAGCTCGTGAAATAAGCGATGTAAACACGGGATCGTGTGATCACCGTGACCAGCTGTGATGCGCTTGGTGGTGTGGGTGTGGTGGTAACGTGTGATCTAAATGACCTGGTATGTGGTGGTCCTGACCTGAGGGCCTCAGCCTGGTGGTCAGATGTGTGATGCACCGAGCGTTCTTAGGGGGCCAAGCGTGTCGTGTTAAATGGGACTGCGGTCTTCGTAGCCAGGTGTGTGTTGGTAGACAAACTTTGGCGTCTTAAGTAACCTAGTGGGTGCCCCTAGACCTAATGTGGGGCCTTAAATAACCAAGTGGGTGCTGCTAGACGTAATGTGGGGCCTTTGGTGGGGTTGTTTGTGGTAATGGATGCTCAGGGTAGTCTTAGGTGACCAAGTGTGTACTGGCAAGCGTGTTTCGAAAAGGACTCGATGGTCTGTTGCTGTTTGAATTCCTTCGAGGGGCCAAGTGGATGCTTGTGGACTTGGCGTCCTTTGTGGCTAGATGTGTGGCGATGGCCAGGACGAAGGTGTTAGACGGACCATAACCCAGGGTTTTAAAAGTGGCCAGAGGTGTGGGTGTTGAGCGTGAAGTTGAACCTAAGTGGTCAAGTGTGATGGTAAATTTAACTTGGGATCCTGGGAGGTTTGTGCATTGTATACCGTGAGGCCCCAACCTCCGCAGCGGATGCGTGAGGTGCAGCGCGTGCGTAGGAGGAGGGGGGAGGGATGAGGTAACAATGAGAACGTACACAAAAGAGGGATGGCTGTGGCTGGTCCGTAGTGGGTGCACTGGGGATGTGGTGGACCGGCAGCCGGCCTGATCCGCCGGGTGCACTAAGGCCTCTGATACCGAGATACCGACATGTCTGTCATGACCTTGTGTGACGAAATTCAGCAGCTCTGATCAACAGAGTGACTCGTGAGGAAAAACAAACAAACAAACCCATCTGCCTTTAACAACATTTCCTTCATTTAACAACAATTCATTGTTTACGTCTCGAGGTTTAAACCATCAGTTTAGTTATATATATATATATATATATATATATATATATATATATATATATATATATATATATAAACTTTTTAGGTGTATTCACAGTTGTTTATCTCCCCGTCATAGAGCTCATAATGACCCAAGTTCTTTCAAAGTTTACGCCACACACACACACACACACACACACACACACACACACACACACACACACACACACACACAAACACGTGTTCCTCTGCACTACCTTGCAACTCCCTAACCACCCCTCCCCCTTCACTACATCAGGTAAACCTGCTTCCCTCTCAATCTGTAAACATCTCTGGCCACATTCCTCGCCATCTCTTGTGTACACACAGTTTACGTGAGGTTCACACTAAGTCTCCACTTTGCGTCCCCTCTCCTCACACACACACACACACACACACACACACACACACACACACACACACAGCCTCGTCTTCTTCGCTCTTTCCCCTCCGCCTGGCCTGCCTCCCTCACCTTACATCATAATCTTGTTTCCGACAGTAATGGAATTTCCATTAATGATGAGTGTGGCGAAAAGCGCGAGTTGAGCCCGGCTAATGGTGGAGGCTGGGCCGGGGTTGTTTACTGTCCGGGGAGCCCACACACCAGCCTGGGAGGGGGCTGCATCCCTAGTGCCTCCCAGCCAGGGGGAGCTTCTCTCGTGGGTCCCAGCTAGGGGTAGCCTCTCTCGTGGGTCCCAGCTAGGGGTAGCCTCTCTCGTGGATCCCAGCTAGGGACAGCGTCTGTCGTGGCTACCAGCTCAAGAAAGTCTCTTTCGAGGTTGGCCACCACATGTGGCATCGTTGCCACCATGCAGTGAGCGTGTGTGTGGCAGCAACCACAGGGAGACATCGTCCTCGTCTGCGCGAGGGAGCCTGCATCGTTCGGCCGACGGGAGCGCCTGGGATCCTGTAGCATCATCGGCTGTGGTGAGATCGCTTTCGCGTTCCCCCTCAAGGCCACGAAGTCATGACTGCTTAGTCGTCGATGTTAAACTTAGGACGGAGATGGCCTCAGAGGACGGTGCCACTGGATCACGCGTTTACGGGTCAGACACACGCTGTGGTGGTTCTGTTTCTTCTCGTCAAAACTTCCAATTTAAACTCGCACCAGACGAGGTGACGTGTCTGGAAATACACTTGTGTGTGGGAGTTTTATGTCGCCCTGTTATTCCCCTGTAGATTTAACTGATGAACGAAATAAATATGTAATTGTACTAAAGTAAAAAAAAAAAAGTCGATAAGATAATCGGAAGTACAAAGAAAAGCAAGACCAAGCGGTAATGGAGATTTAAAGGGACAAGTTCGCAACCTTCCTTGCCCCCCGGCACCACCTTAAGAACGTGGAAGATCGAGCAACAAAACCCTGTCTGGGGTTTTCTCAAAACAAGTTTAACGAGGTAATGGAACACTTTTGGATCCCCCCCCCCCCTGACCAGGGCTGGAGGGGAGCCCGTAATGACCCTTATTTGGCTCCGTTCAGGGCAGACGGGCGAGGAGGGAGGAGGGGTGAGGGTGTGGTCTCCTCCCCAGCCATAGCTGCAAACATGGCCGACTGACTGGCTGACCGGACCTTCACTCGGGAAATTCATCGGCGATTTCGTGACCTGGAGACTCTACTTTGTTATCATCATTCTGTCTCTGCCGTAGCTAATCTCCAGGAAAGTCATGGAACAGAGAGATAGGTATATATATATATGTATTTATCTCTCGTCGTCGTCTCTCGGGGGAACTTCCGTCTTGGAGCATTATCCGAACTGACGAATATCCTCGCTTCGAACGGCCCCTTCCGGTGTGTGCGCTGTGTCCTCTCTTGACGAAGGAGATTGCAAAACAATATATCTTTTCCTTTTCGGTGCAGAAAACAAAGAAAGAACGAGACTTTTACAGATCACAGCAAACGAGAGGACAGACCCCAAGGTGAGGTAGGGTACTTCGTTATGAGAAGTGATCTGTCCTTCACACAGCAGCACCTCAGGGTTCACACCACGAGAGGTCGTAGTTTTCGTGCTCGTCAGCTGTTTTCCGTCTGAGCGAAGTACCTCCGTGAGCAGACGAAACGACGCCCTCGTTTGCTGGCATTGCACTACCCTAGCGCATATGTATGATGCACCCAAACCTGAGCGCACCATCCATGGCCATATCCCCACGGACCATCTCCGTGGCTTCTCTTGACCGCCTCATATTCCCTGGTCAGGCACATTGATGGTACGAAGAATTATCATAACAGTCCTGGTCACTACACAAACTGTGAACAAAATCGAGATGAACGTATGGCATTCTATCTTCAATGAACTGAGGAACAATATGAGTAAAGGAACGATTGGTTCCGAACAAGAACGGGGCACTGTTGGCGTTCATCTGACGTTCGTTTTCTCTGGCGATCTTCTCTGAGGGATGTTAGACGGTGTTCACTCTCCCTCCCAAAAGGGCATTTTTCTGTGCTGAGGCCTTCATATATTTTTTTTTTTCGCTTGAAATCGTCTTTATTCACATCATCAACACCATTAGCAAGTCCGTCTAGAAACACGAGGATGGGAACTAGGAAACATATGGGGCGTTGTTAACCGGGAGTACAGACGATGTGGAAGCGTTGAGGTTAAAGATACGCAAGACTTGGGTAAGACAAGAGGCTGTCTGTACTCCCGGCCAACAACACTTCCCCAGAGTGAGGGGTGTGCTCGTCTGTACTCCGGGCCAACAACACTTCCCCAGAGAGAGGGGTGTACTCGTCTGTACTCCCGGCCAACAACACTTCCCCAGAGAGAGAGGGGGTGTACTCATCTGTACTCCCGGCCAACAACACTTCCCCAGAGTGAGGGGTGTACTCGTCTGTACTCCCGGTCAACAACACTTCCCCAGAGTGAGGGGTGTACTCGTCTGTACTCCCGGTCAACAACACTTCCCCAGAGTGAGGGGTGTACTCGTCTGTACTCCCGGCCAACAACACTTCCCCAGAGAGGGGGGGGGTGTACTCTAGTGTACATATTACCCTTGGCGGTGGTAGGTTATGCAGTCATGCGAAGTGACTTCGAAGGGCTTGGTGTGTTCGGGCAAAACATCTCTTGAGACTCTCACTTGGTAAACACTGGCTTCAGTGAACGAGTGTTTTTACTGACGAACGATAGATCGTCAGGGAGGATGGAGCCAACGAGGACAAACGCACCACGAAAGTACCAAGCACATTGGAGCCTTGGAAATAGTGTGTAGGGGTCAACGAAGGAGTACACAGGGGATTAGAGTGGTAACGATAGTACATGAGTAGCCAGGGAAGTAACGGTAGCTTTACGCAGGAGCCAGGGAAGTAACTGTGGCAGTACACAGGAGCCAGGGAAGTAACTGTGGCAGTACACAGGAGCCAGGGAAGTAACGGTAGCAGTACACAGGAGCCAGGTAAGTAACTGTGGCAGTACACAGGAACAAGGGAAGTAACAGCAGCAGTACACAGGAACAAGGGAAGTAAAAGCAGCAGTACACAGGAACAAGGGAAGTAACAGCAGCAGTACACAGGAGGCAGGGAAGTAACAGCAGTGAAGGATGGCAAGTAACAGCTGATGATGGCGATGAAGAGTGAGTTGGAGATGGTTGGAGAGGTTGTGGTGGGGATTGAAAAGGTGGGGGTGGAGATGATTCTGGTATTGCTGATGATAATGGTGGGAAGGGTAGTGGTACGTGGTGTGGGGGGTAGTGGTACATGGTGTTGCGGTAGTGGTACATTGTGTTGGGGGGGTAGTGGTTCATGGTGTGGGGGGTAGTGGCACATGGTGTGGGGGGTAGTGGCACATGGTGTGGGGGGTAGTGGTACATGGTGTGGGGGGTAGTGGCGGTAGCAGCGCTTGAAATAAATGATTACAAATGAAAATTGAACGAATACGAAATATTTAGAATGAAACTGTCTGTCGTTATTATGATCATTGGCTTCTGAACAATGGAACAGTCTCCCAGTCCTCATTATCATCATATGCTTTTTAAACCCTATTGTTTGTATACAAGGGAGAGAGAGAGAGAGAGAGAGAGAGAGAGAGAGAGAGAGAGAGAGAGAGAGAGAGAGAGAGAGAGAGAGAGTTGGGCGGGGTGGGTGTTATCCTTCAAACGGATGCAGTACGCGTGGACCCCGCTAGAGGGAGCTCATGCCATTTTCTGTTTCCTGTGCGGCTCCTGACATCACGTTTTCTTCCAGGGATCCCGAGACCACACGTAACGTGTGTGCCAGATATCACCAGATTCCAGCTATACTAAAAACAAACCTCTCGCAATGTCATTTACATTTACAGTAAATGTCACGACTTCAGTTGACGTAATAACACTGAGCAAAACACGACACCATAGCGAGATCTCTTGAGCCCCATAATGTACCGCTTGTAAACAGATGTGTAAACACCCTAGAGTTTTACATGAGCATTTACATTTACATCAATATGGCTCTTGATGACCTTCGTAATTTACAGAATTCATCACGAAAACAAACAACAACCGAAGAAGATCTTAACGAATCAAACACACACAAACAACTACACATAGGAACACCGGAGCAAATACAGCCCAAAG
This sequence comes from Panulirus ornatus, assembly GCF_036320965.1. NCBI lineage: Eukaryota > Metazoa > Arthropoda > Malacostraca > Decapoda > Palinuridae > Panulirus > Panulirus ornatus. The sequence goes on from NC_092231.1 coordinate 4,122,324, forward strand.
ACCAAGTACATACGAGAGCAAGAAGAAAAATATCAACATATGACATTGTATTTGTTGACAGGATCATATATACAGACGCACAAACAAAAGAAAATTACGCATAAGTAATACAGAAACAAAGAAAACAAAACGAGAAAAACATAATTGAATATGAAATGGGGAAAACACACACACACACACACACACACACACACACACACACACACACACACACACACAGAACAAACACACAAACACAAGGTCAAAAACAGAAACACTTTGACAAAAATCCTCCCACATGCAGACAAAGACATGTACACACACACGGTAGCAGACAAACAAACACACTAATATCGGGCGGGAGAGACCGGAAACTCATAGTAACAGGAATTCAATTAACTTTTAATTCAACATTTTAATTAGCCTGTCGACCTGTGATTACAATACATGATTAAAACGTGGACTGTAGGGGAGAGAGAGAGAGAGAGAGAGAGAGAGAGAGAGAGAGAGAGAGAGAGAGAGAGAGAATGAGAGAGAGAATGAGAGAGAGAGAGAGAGAGAGAGAGAGAGAGAGAGAGAGAGAGAGAGAGAGAGAGAGAGAGAGAGATTTGAGATAGTAGTGAGAAACACAGCAGGTGGATGAGGAAGGGATGCGAACGGGAGACAAGAATGGGAGATGTGTGAATGAGTCCTGAAGATGCATGATGAGGAGATAGAGAGAGAGTGAGAAATGAGTGAGAGACTTAGTCACGTGAAACCTGGACGAATCAAGAGACATTGGCGAGATTACAGGGCGAGACCCTGGACGAGAGTATACCACGGTCGAGTGTGGCAGAGAACAGTGAGAGGTCTCCAACTATGGGTCTGGCACAGAACAGTGAGAGGTCTCCAACTATGGGTCTGGCACAGAACAGTGAGGTCTCCAACGATGGGTGTGTCAGAGAACAGTGAGAGGTCTCCAACGATGGGTCTAGCAGAGAACAGTGAGAGGTCTCCAAGGTTGGGTGTGTCAGAGAACAGTGAGAGGTCTCCAACGATGGGTCTAGCAGAGAACAGTGAGAGGTCTCCAAGGTTGGGTGTGTCAGAGAACAGTGAGAGGTCTCCAACGATGGGTCTAGCAGAGAACAGTGAGAGGTTTCCAGGTTGGGTGTGTCAGGGAACAGTGAGAGGTCTCTAAGGTTGGGTGTGTCAGGGAACAGTGAAAGGTCTCCAAGGCTGGGTAGTCAGAGACTTGAACAAATGAGAGATGTGAGTGGTGGTGTCGGAAGTAAGAGATGGGAAATATCTCTCATCCATTACCATGGACAGCGGCTGGAAGAGAACACCCTCCCTCCCCCACACCTCACCCTCCTCTCCCCACCATGACGGTGATGTGGCAATTGCACACAGGAAAGGGCGGAGGCTTCCCCCTCTCCAACACTATGACTGGCCCCTCCACCCTCCCTCTTGACATCTCTCCAACAGTGATGGAAACCTTTCTCCACACCTCTCCAACACTGTTGGTGGCACCTCCACCGCTCTTGACATCTCTCCAACATTGATGGAAACCTTTCTTCAGACCTCTCCAACACTGTTGGTGGCACCTCCACCACTCTTGACATCTCTCCAACATCTTTAGTGGCACCTCCACGGCTTGTGGCACCTCCAACACTAATGGTACCACTACCATCGCTCCTCAGTCCTCCCAAGGCCAGAGGGAAATCAAGGTCTTACACTGTAGTGGTCAAGGGTCGTACGTGTTTGCTCAAACGTTGCACTAGCGAGCTCATGGGTCGTACCGTCGTGCTCAAGGGTCGTGCTCAAGGGTCGTACCGTCGTGCTCATGGGTCGTACCGTCGTGCTCAAGGTTCATCGCACCGCCGTGCTCAAGGGTCGCACTGTCGTGCTCAAGGGTCGTACCGTCTTGCTCAAGGGTCGTAACGTCGTGCTCAAGGGTCGTACCGTCTTGCTCAAGGGTCGTAACGTCGTGCTCAAGGGTCGTACCGTCGTGCTCATGGGTCTTAAAGTCGTGCTCAAGGATCGTACAGTCGTACTCAAGGGTCGTACCGTCGTGTTCATAGGGGTGGATGATGGTAACAGGTCGACGTGACATCTCAAGATTGCCTGCAGTCAGTTTTAGACAAATACATGCCAGCACCCAATAGTTTGTTGACAGTAATGTAGGTAATGGTGACCCTTAACATGTTTGTAGGGCAAGTTTCATGCGAGGTCAATATTCTTCGTCAATAAAGTCACTATTATAGGTTATATTATTCGTGCGATGACCTGATAGGAACCACAGGTCACCACTGACGTGTAATGGTCCGAACATACGACACAGGTCATCACATTTCAGCATGGCAAGCAACCAGCAACATATGGCTAATGGTGACATAATGACCTCGATTCATATAGTTTCCCGCCGTTAGTCATCAATTAAAAGTACTCGTCACACAACAGTTATCGCACTCGAACTCGTCACAGAGGGATCACATCTCGTCTCGCTGAAACGCTATCATCATCATCTCAAAGCCCACGAAGGTGAGATGCATTGTATTCTGTCATCAACGAATGCTGAAGGCTGGCTTGCCGCGACCCAAGAGTTCACTGACTACGCTACCGTTACACCGAAGTGAAGCGCCCGTTACCTAACTCGAAATATTTCCTTCACAGATAACGATACGGTATCAAACGCCCGAAAGAAATACTCCACTCCACTTGGCTCCTATCTCATTCATTAACGAGACGGTCCCAGATGCCCGACACAAGTTTTGATGTGGCTAGGCTTCGATCACAGCTAACACATCGGTACCTTGTTGCCTAGCGCTAGGCTTCGATCACAGCTAACACTTCGATACCTTGTTGCCTAGCGCTAGCTTCGATCACAGCTGACACTTCAGTACCTTGTTGCCTAGCGTTAGGCTTCGATCACAGCTAACACTTCGATACCTTGTTGCCTAGCGCTAGGCTTCGATCACAGCTGACACTTCAGTACCTTGTTGCCTAGCGCTAGGCTTCGATCACAGCTGACACTTCGATACCTTGTTGCCTAGCGCTAGGCTTCGATCACAGCTGACTGATAATAGTAATAATTTTTCCATTAACTGATCTCCGATCAACACCTGACGACCGAGTGTATGTTGGTTGTCTGGCCGAGATAGCGGCCACCTGCGCCAGGTCTAAGACTGGATGATGGGGTCTCAGAGCTGCACGTTATTTTCATCTACACATCACTAAAATGTACGTTATCATAATTCAACTCAACGTAAGCGAGTTGGGAATATTATCTTACTGCAAATTGAAATATATATATATATATATATATATATATATATATATATATATATATATATATATATATATATATATATATATATAAACGGTAAATAAAACTTACCAGATCAAAGCATAAAAATACGCCCACACTCGAGCCAAACTAATTTTGGTTAGGTTAAGCTTAAATAAGTAATTGATGACATTTGGCAGGCGTCTAAGTCCCTCATGAGTCTGTGTCACAAGGCAATATCATACTCTACAAGTTTTACTCGCAGTCCTACGGCAGGTGCAAGTCCACAGTGATGGAGGGCAAAATCCGTAGAGTTAATTGATATTCTCGGTGTATGGAAGGGAGGTTAGGTTAGGTCAGGTCGCATCCCGTTACTCACACAGTTTTAGGTCTCTGTCCTGTACCTTGGACTGTATTTGGGCTTCTAGTATCCTGTACCATAGTGGGGTTCGTCCTGTACCTGTCGGGATATTCAGGAATCTTTCCTGTATCCCGAACCATATCCGGGATTCTCCCCTGTAATGGGTCTGTAATCCTCTCTCGGGCTTCAGCCACGTACCGGCTGACGTAGACAATGGTTCTATTAAGACCCCATCAGCGTGGACAGGTGATGATGGTGGGTGTGGGAGACACGCCTCTAAGGCGGTCCACCGACCTTTCCCTCTGGTGGGCTATCTTCGACCTGCACGTCTCTGATCTTTTCTCTTATGTATGACGGAAAATCTACAGTGAATGACGCTTTCTCTGTCCTCCAGAGGAATGTTGCTTCATCGCACCACGACACTCGAGCAGGTCCAGTTACCAGGGTTATGCTAGGTACAAACTGGATTCATATAATGATGTTCAAGTAATACCCAAAGTAGCAGTAAAACAAGCGATAATAATAATAATAATAATAATAATAATAATAATAATGACAATAATAATAACAATAATAAATGAATATTATAGCGGTTAGTTAAGCAAGACGAACTGAGGGCCTCCATATGTCTGTTTACTGATTGATGTGCTGTTCAACATTACACAGACAATAACCCAACAGTTGTACCATGAACTAAAATCATCTGCGAGTAGAATTGGACGATCATCAAGTACCAACAGTAATAGGCCTTATCTACTGTTGTCAACGGTGTCCATCAGATGATAATGTTTATTTCATAATTTTGAGGAAGAGCTACACACACACACACACACACACACACACACACACACACACACACACACACACACACACATCTGTTTATGTACGACACGGATCAAAACATAGATGTTAGATATTCATATTTACTGTAGTGTCTGTATTATGTCTTCTAACCTCTTGTGACCTGATATAACAGAACAAGGTAGTGACGCCTGCTGTAAGGTCAATATATCTTAAGTAGCCACCATACATGACTGTAATATTTCAACCACATAACATATTTCAGTGGACCGTACATAAGTCTATATTAATTTTCTTTTTTGTAAGATGAAAAGTTGAAAATCCCGGAACTACACATTTTAAGCTTCATTTTTGGGCTACAAACGGCAGAAAACCTGAACATTAAATAGATATATGAACGGAGACGCAGACCGACTTATGGAGACGTGATTAAGTCTGTAACCAAGTGATTTTGTATACACTGACTGTCCCTACCCCCGCCGCCGTGTACCTCACCTCCCTCGCCACAGACGCGCTGACACACACACCCTCCGTTTATTGGAGTGTGACAGACCTATGGACTTCTTGCCTGTGCTTCGTGTACGGACGTCAGAGCGCAGAGCAGTGCATCGTCAAAAGCAAAAATTTTACTGATCACCTCCCATGCATTCCCTCCCCCCACACTACTGTCATCTTTAGGTGTGACATCATGAGATAATGACTCACTGTTTGAGACCAAAGTACACTTCTACGTTATCCAGCCAGGCAAGATATTATCTACGTCACATCTGTTGAAATTTGAGTTTTAGCCTCTCTAGTTTCATCGCCCATCTGGTGAGGTGGGAATAGCTTTCAGCACCATGGCCTAGTGACGCAGCAACACACAACACACGAGCGCTGGCCATCCTCCCTCAACATAATCCCAGTCCTGGGGCTGGAGTCACTCTTCCCCAACACATCTCGCACTTCACTCACGTTACACGAGAATAAGGTGAACACGTGAGAGTATAACGTATGTCGTTATAAGAGTAAAGTTGATGGTGGACTTACCGTTGCCTTCCATGGATATCAGCGCCAGGTATCCGGCCATTCTAGGCTGAGCAGGGCTGCCAACGTTACCTCTTCGCTCCTCTGGGTGTTTTTTTTTTTTTCTCTTTAAGGTCAAGCTTTCAGGTCACTGATGGAGGGTTAAACGTCATTCACGTGAGGGTCTGGAGGTCATATGAAGGGGATTTCGATGGAGGAAATCCCTCAGTATTTTTTCTGGCGTCTTAGAAGTGCGTGCTGAAATATGCGAATGGAAATACCTTAATAATCAATAAATACTTCTGAATTTCAGATTTACTTAAATATCGGAATTTTGAGAATTGATAAATGAGGAACAGATTTAATTCATGTGGGATATATAACACAGGTGGTGATGTGAACCAGCAGCAGCTGTGTGCACGAAGTCGGACATATTTCATGATGGTCTCCGGAGACGCAAGAAGACAACTTTCTTAGCTCTCACCGAGCACTCCTCCCATGCCTCCCTCGTCAGTACAAGATAAACAAACACACACTGACAACATTAACCCGTTAATAATCTAACACATATGTAATTAACTCTGGGGAGAATCGGTTTGTTAGAACTGTGTCATCTTTTAGTGTGCCGTACTAAACTTGGTAAACAGATGTTCAGACACACACAAAAGGAGTATTCGATTTTGTTCTTCGTACGATCCGGCACTCGGACACGTTAATCCACTGGTGAACAACACGTCTGCACGTGGCAGCGACTCGTCCATGAGGCACTACCCCTAACTAGACCAGGACCTGGGGGCTGTCGCAGTGGCCCGCTTGGGCTCCTCACCGTATAGTGTGCGCAGCCCGACTGATTCGCCAGCCACCACCACCAGGGCGAGCCACCCTCGACTGCTCAACCTCGTCTACCTCATCTACTCTCTCTACCTCACCACGCACGCTACGCCTCTCCAACATCACAGTACATGTGTACTTTGCCTGTGTGTGTGTTTACTGATGAACACAAAGTACAGGAATCTCTGCAGTGTACAAGGGGCCCATGTCCGGTACAATCAGAATTTTCCTAATTCTGTATACTGTAGAAAACACTGGTTTTCACGACCCATCTCCCACAACCTCGTCGTCGGTTGTAGAATGTTGTAAGAGCGATCACTTCAGGTACTGTTCAAAGATGTATGTCACTAGCTGTAGGAGGATTATTATAAGGTCGGCATTTTCATGGACCATTCAGAGATGTACGTGACTCGCACACCCCAACTTTCCTATCCCCTCCGCCCTATGCCGTGGTCGGTGCGTCCGTGAAAATGTTGATTCCGGTAGGCGTCGTCCGTGGTGATCAGGTAGGCGTCGTCCGTGGTGATCAGGTAGGCGTCGTCCGTGGTGATCAGGCAGGCGTCGTCCGTGGTGATCAGGCAGGCGTCGTCCGTGGTGATCAGGCAGGCGTCGTCCGTGGTGATCAGGCAGGCGTCGTCCGTGGTGATCAGGTAGGCGTCGTCCGTGGTGATCAGGTAGGCGTCGTCCGTGGTGATCAGGTAGGCGTCGTCCGTGGTGATCAGGTAGGCGTCGTCCGTGGTCATCTGTAGGGTTGACAACTTCGATGCGGTGTGCGTTTTCCGGCGTAGGTGATGCGTGGAACCGTCGGTAACATCTTGTTTTCCTTTTCCCATGCAATAACGACTTTGCGTAAAACTGGCTCACTCGACGCGTCCACCGAGTTAGCTCGGGGATTTGTAGTGTCTGTGACGCCCTGTTTAGAACAGTCATACTTAGATGAGGAGTTTTCAAGTCATCGCTTGATGTACCTAACGTCATGTTGTATTTTCGTTCCTTAATAGTGTCTTAGGATTATTAAGATGACGTTAGAGACAGCACTCATAACTTGCGTCTCACACCTTCCTGTTATGAGAGAGGCAGTGAGGATGAGGATTAATGTGAGGTCTGCGCCTCACACCTACCTGTTATGAGAGAGGCGGTGAGGATGAGGATTAATGTGAGGTCTGCGCCTCACACCTTCCTGTTATGAGAGAGGCGGTGAGGATGAGGGTGAATGTGTGGTCTGGTGCAGAGGGTCATGACATGGTAGTGTGTGTGTGTGTGTGTGTGTGTGTGTGTGTGTGTTGGGACGTCTGTTGAGGTTTGGAGGTTGTCCATCCTCACTACCATATGTCCCGGCTTCGTGGCAGCCACACACATGGGCGAAAACCTTGTGACTCAGTTGTTTTTACAGTATCCCACAGAATCATCCCCGGTTAACCTTTTTTTTTTTTTTCGGTCATCCCTGGGACTCAGCCGCCATTTAGGTCTGGTCCAGCACAGGTCTCGTCTTCATCATACAGGTCACAGATGGTCGGTGACCGAGGTTACCTGAGGCCCAAGGCGTCGGCCTCATGCAGAGGAGGAGGGTAGGTAGGTACTGAGGTGCTGGTGGTAGTAGTTCTGGTTGGACGAACGACGGTGTTTCGGTGTACCGGGACCACGGACCATCGTCCGGGATAGTAACGGAACGGAAGATCGCATGACTGACCGGACCATCACCGGACCATCACTGGACCATCGATGATCCTGAGGGGGAGAGTTCGTCCTCATCCCTCCTGTATTATCACATCTGTCTCGACATTAACTGATTTGTTGATCGTTTACGCCTGACTGTCTGTGTGTGCGTACGTGTGCCCCTGAACCTGTCTGTGGACGTGTGTGTGTGACCACGTAATTACTGTATCTGTTTTACGGGGAAAGAGTCGTCAGTTTTTCGTGCTGCCCCGTCCCTTTACCTTGTATATATATATATACCATGGCTTAACCTTATGCGCGCGCGCGCACACGCGCGCACACGCGCGCGCACACACACACACACACACACACACACACACACACATACACACACACATACATGTAACTAATACACGAACACTTCCCCGGGGGAGGATTGGACGTCCCGGGTTGGACGTAGGCCGACTGCCGCGCCAATAATTCGAACCCACGCGGTCTTGTACTCATTCACGATCAGTAACGCTACTCACTACACCACGGAGGCCCAGGTGTCTGTCTGTGTGTGTGTGTGTGTGTGTGTAGCGAACGAACGTATACGTATTAGCAATGAGAAGAAAAATAAGCGATGAAAATGCTATTTTGTAGCGTAGATCATGCAAGTCAGTTCGGTCTTAAGGACTTTATTGCCCCAGCAGCAGTTGATGAGTGGGTAAGGGAGGAGGGTGGGGGGGGGGGGGGTGACCCAACTCTGGTAATGGTGAGTCCATCATCTTGGCCCTGAGCAGCGGGTCGCCTGCTGGAGGAGGAAGGGGGTTCCTCCGGGCAAGTGTGGTTATAACTGGTTTTATATCCACTGGAACAACTCGGAATGCTCTTCTTTGTTTACAAACTTCTCCCTCAAGAAGCCTTAACTGCCAGCCGCAGGGAGGGAGGGGGGGGGGGGGGGCAGTATACGACCCGAGGGGTTTTATTCCCAGTGTCTCCTAATGAGCACAGACGCCCCTGGCGTCCGCGTTAAACCCAACGAATACGTATATATATCTTGATCTGTTTGTCTTCATCTTCTACTTATGTATGCTGGCTCCTTCTGGCCTTCCCCTAGGAGGTCACGTGGTGATTCAGGGTCACCGTATCTCCCCCCCCCCCCCCCCTTTCCCTACGTAACTACCCCTCGTGTTGTCGAGTCTCGTGGCACGAGCTGCGCCCAGGGTTGTGGGTCGTCGCCCTCTCATACTGCAACGTCTTGTTGACACAGGCAACAAAACATGATGTGATAAGAGGTACTGAGGATACCCGAATGCACTGAATTATGTATAACTTAACCTGAAATATGTATTTAAAGATTAGAAGGAAGGAAGGAGAGGAAGGAAGGATGGAAGGAAGGAGAGGAAGAGTGAGGAATGACGAGTAAATAAGTTTAAGGGTAATCCGATTCTCCTCCTCCACTTACTTGATCGCCGTTTTCCACGTTAGGGGCGTAGCGCCAGGAACAGACGATGAAAGGCCGCATCCCCTTACATTTGTTTTTTGGCCGCCATGTGTAATGCGCTGAAACTACAGCTCCTTATCCACATCCAGGCCCGACAGACCTTTCCATGGTTTACCCAGGACGCTTCACATGCCCTGGGTCAGTACATTGATAGCATGTCGACCCCTGTATACCGCATCGTTCCTGTTCACTCTATCCCGTACAAGTCTTTCACCCTCCTGCATGTTTAATCCCCTTTGTCAGCCTTTCCTCACTCATTCTCTCCATATGTCCAGACCTTTTCAGCACCCCCTCTTCTGCTCTCTCAACCACACTCTTTTAAAGCCTCATTTCTCTCTTACCCTCTCATTACTTACACGATCAAACCACCTCACACCGCATTTTGTCTTTAAACGTTGTATTTCCTACACATCCATCCTCCTCTGCACAGCCCCATCTATAGACCATGCCTCACATCCATATGATATCGTTGGGACTGCTTTATCTTCAAACATGTCACTATTGCCCTCCCAGATAATGACCTCTTTCCACACGTATTTCAGTGCTCCCAGAATCTTCGCCCCCTCACCCACCCTATACTCACTTTCGCTTCCATGATTCCATTCGCTGCATGTCCACTTCCAGATATCTAGAACACTTCCCTTTATCCAATTTTTCTCCATTTAGTCTCGCTACGCCTTGAACTGTACCCCTGTATCACGTGACTATATCGTGTCGTTGTTATTGTCTCTGTGTATTATCTTTCCCAGTCGGTGGGTGAGGTCAGGGGGTTGGGCTGGGTGGGCGCCCTCTCTCCCCACTCTTTGTTGTCACACATGATTAGGTCAACGGTTTAGAGAACATCTCTGCTCTGGGGAGGGGAGAGTGGTAGTGGAGAGGGCAAAGCAGTGGTGGGGAGGGTAGAGCGGTGGTTGAGTGAGGGACAGAGTAACGGTGGGGGAGGATAAAGTGATGGTTGGGGAGGCCGTGCAGTGGTGGGGAAGGAGCTGTGGTTCCTTTTGTGTCCCACTGTGTTGTGAGGCCCACTGTGGTGTGAGGCCGGCTGTGGTGTGAGGCCCACTGTGTTGTGAGGCCCACTGTGTTGTGAGGCCCACTGTGTTGTGAGGCCCACTGTGTTGTGAGGCCGGCTGTGGTGTGAGGCCGGCTGTGGTGTGAGGCCCAATGTGTTGTGAGGCCCACTGTAGTGCGGGGCCCACTGTGAGGCAAGGCCCACTGTGAGGCAAGGCCCACTGTGAGGCAAGGCCCACTGTGTTGTGATGCCCACTGTGAGGTGGTTTTAAGGACTCCAGATTATGCTTATAAAAGAACCTCACATATCACGACTCATCCAGAAAGGGATCAACCTCATGTATGACACACACACACACACACACACACACACACACACACACACACACACACACATTCATTCCCTCAGAAATCACCCTCACTCATCACTCAAGAATGAATCCCAGTCACTCTCTCTCACACTCACACACTTACAACACAGACAAGTGTGTTGACGGACTGGCAAATCCCTGGCCACCATAGATGGAGGCAAATCACTGCTCTTCTGTTTATAGCTAAACTCAGCCATATATATAAACTATACCTTAACGTTCTACATGGCATATAATGATCGCTTATGTCCCTGTGTACATGTAGATAGCGGAGACAACGCCCTAGTTGTTTGTGACACCAAAATTAGGAAAACAGCAGACTTGGTCTGGAGATGGGTTAGGCCTAGGGAGGTGTAGGGTTATGGGAAGTAAGGATAGTGCCACATATACAGGCGGGATAGTAAGGATAGTGCCACATATACAGGCGGGATAGTAAGGATAGTGCCACATATACAGGCGGGATAGTAAGGATAGTGCCACATGTACAATCGGGATAAAAATAGTGCCACATGTACAGGCGGGATAGTAAGGATAGTACCACATGTGCAGTCGGGATAGTAAGGATAGTGCCATATATATATACAGGCGGGATAGTAAGGATAATGCCACATATACAGTCGGGATAGAAACAGGCTGACCCTAACTGGCCTGCAGTGCGTCTGTGAAATCTGTACTGCTGCGAAATCTGTCGAAGGCTCGTTGATAACCTCTGAGGATTGACTCTTTCTCGACCGGTCTACCAAAGCAGGACAGCAAGCATGTCTTACCTTGCGCCGCCGCCGTGTGTCGCCTGATGGTGGTGCACGCTGACCCGTCCTCTCCGTCCTCTCCCTCACCATCGCTCTCATCTTGACCCCGTGTGGTTCTTCTTGGTCATTCCGAGTCTTTTTGAAGCATTGTCGTCGTGTCCAACTAGTTATTGTCTGAGTTCCCTTTAAACATAGTTATGATTAATACTTCAAATTACCAAATTTCTACTTTTTTTTCAGTCCTTTCACTTCTTCCCCGTCTCCTCTGATGGTTCTTTGACTCCACCAGTAAGCACAGTAGACGTGTTTGGTATCGGCGTAACTCCTGATGCATCTTGGAGGCCAAGTCTGCCTCTTAAGTTACGGGCCGTCCCGCTCACATGTCTAAGGCTTTCCTCAGACCAGTTGCTTCGAGTATACAAAAGACAGGTTCGTCCTCGTGTGGAGTACTGTCTCTCTCATAAGAGGAGGTCCTTAGCGCGACACACTTGACATAGTCGAGTCCAAAAGCGTATCAGCACCACCGGTCTTCCGGTGTATGTTCCTCCGATCTGTCCTAGAACTGGTTACCGTATGCGGCCCCGTCATTACCTGCACCAGGGGGAGCTGGGCAGGCCTCTGCGTTGCACTGTGACGTGTGTAGCCGTTTGCAGCTACGGGGTGTGGAGGGCAGTTGTGATGTCTCTTTCCTCTCTTACACCGCTAAGCTTTGGAACTCTTCACCTTCTCATGCCTTTCCAGACGCCCTACGACCTACCCATCTATAACAGGCAAGTTTATTCCACTTTCTGTAAGATTCGTAAATCATTTTTTTTTTTTACCTCGACTCTCTAACCTTTTTCTGTGTACTCATTGAAGGCCTGGCCTCGATGAGGGCTTTTGGCCCATGTCTGTAGCCTTGGAAAAAGAAGAAATTGTATGAAAAAATTAATCATGGACGATATAATCCTCATGGTTTGGTGAAAAAAAAAGAAAATCAGGATTTTCTAAATTCATTTTCTGCAGCATCAACAAGAACAACAACATCAAGGACAACAGCAGCAGCAAATACAGTACGAAAGTCATCCACGTCTGCGGCAAAGACGAGAAAAAATAACAATAACTAAAACCGCAGCAGTAGACGCAACAACAACAACAACAACAGAACAGTGACAACAACAACAGCATCAGCGGCGGCTGCTCTGGCCTGGCTGGTGTAAAAGGCACAAAATTCCCTCGTTGGGATAATGTGCTCTCACCCGACACAGAGGGAGGGAGAGTATGTACACCACACTCACTACCAGGGAGGGAGGGAGAGTGTGTACACCACACTCACTACCAGGGAGGGAGGGTGTGTGTGTACGCCACACTCACTGCCGCGGAGGGAGGGAGAGTGTGCACGCCACACTCACTGCCAGGGAGGGAGGGAGTGTGTGTACACCACAGTCACTGCCAGGGAGGGAGGGAGTGTGTGTACACCACAGTCACTGCCAGGGAGGGAGGGAGTGTGTGTACACCACACTCACTGCCAGGGAGGGAGGGAGAGTGTGTACACCACACCAGCTGTGGCAGCGACACATCACATGTAAAAGCACTTAACATTACTGCAGGAGTGGAGAGCCCAGCAGAGCTGTGCTCCTCAAGCCTCTGTATATAATTAAAGTAAATCGCACACGTCTGTGATAATATATATCATACATACATAACGTACATGTAACCTCTTTATTTAGGGAAGTCCACGTTTTCCCCCGTATATCATAAAAGAACAATGAATTTTCTTTGTCACACGTTCTTGTTGTTTTAGTCCAGCGACATTAAACAAACACCTGATAAGTTGCACTTGAGACCATCCCACTGACCCTGGCGTCATCCTCTCAACTGCTTAAAAAAAATATTTGCTCGAAGCAGCTTTGCTCCCTCACGCACGCCGTCGACCCTGTGTCAGTCCAGCTTCAAACTCCACCAGGGACTTGAGGTTGTGTCATCTCGGTGGCTGGCATTAATAGCTTGAATGATCACCACCACCTTCTGTGACGCAGCAGACACCTTCACACTTCTGGATTGTTGACGAAGTTTGGGGCTCAGTCTTCCATGAAACTAGAAGACAGTTCAACTTCCATGGGGATATTCGAGCCAGCTTAGAGAGAGAGAGAGAGAGAGAGAGAGAGAGAGAGAGAGAGAGAGAGAGAGAGAGAGAGAGGAGAGAGAGAGAGAGAGTGGGGGGGGGGTCGTTTCCTCAGATGATAGAAGTGGGTAGATGGCGGGTTGTAGAGATGGATGATGGGTGTCGATATTGTAGATGTGCATTCTGAACCTAAGCTTCTTAGTCACTGTAGACAGGTTGACGTAGTGTTCGACGAGAATATGTATTACAACAAGACCCAGCTACCAGCACAACAAGACCCAGCTACCAGCACAACAAGACCCAGCTACCAGCACAACAAGACCCAGCTACCAGCATAAGAAGACCCAGCCACCAACACTGGCTTGTCACTCGAGTGTTTTGAAGCCATAACTACCTCACTTTGATGATCTAGTTTATGCGAGGTGACCGTGGGAACCCTGTGTTGTGGAGGAGTGCCACACACACACACACACACACACACACACACACACACTCACTCTGACCACTCCCGACCACGACACGTCTCCCGTCCCACACCCTTAGCGCCCCACACGACGTATGCTCGTGACACGACGCGAGACCAGTATTCAGTATGATTTACACACTCGTGTACTGGCTCTATACATACACACACTCGTACCTGAAGCAACAATGATCGTCTTCATTGATTAAATCCTACGTTAAGATTAGCATTGGGTCGGGATACCTTCGATTAGTGTATTACGAAGCACTTGGTTCTTACCTTACTGACGTGGATGACTGGAATCTGACGATAGAAGACTCGTACATGGTAGTCGATGTTGAGAAGGTGTTGGGCAGTTCTAACATTCGTCACGTCCCTGTATACTCCACCTGTTGTGACCAGGATAACCGTGATTTATAACACAGTGAGGCGATGATGGTCACATTAAAAACACATTAGCCTGGATGGTGGCGAAGGTTACATTTCTTTGAGCAGTGTTAAAGCTGAATATGGACGTGGTATCCTTGAGGCTTGGAGGCAGAAAGTCCCATACGAGGAGTCGCTGGGACTGTGGTATGTGCTGGATCCTTGCGACTAATCTTTTTTTTTTTTTTCCACGTTTGACATCGACAATGTTCTTGTGGCTTATGTTGTATCATAACTCTCATCAGTAGACGTGGCCAGCCAGAGTCGTGTGCGCAAACTCTCAAAACCTTGAGGTTGTACAAGGTTATTATTCACTGTAAAGATGAGATGAATACGTGCTCTCCTTTGCTCACAAGATAACCAGATAACATGTCAACTCGGGACTTAAGATTGCACATCATGAGTTGTTCTTCTCCACTGATAGCAGCAGCTGGAGACATCGAGTAAGGTAGACCACAGTGTCGCATCCCGTCGCAACCACAGGAGCCACGTACAGACGCCAGTCCTGCCTCACTCACACTGATTCATGGCTACTCATGGTGACGCACCCGCCCACGCAAACTCACTCACCAACACTGAATCATGTTCAGACAGACTCAGACGAAATCTGAATTCCATGTTTATTAGTTTGACTCCTGCATATTTGATGCATGAGTTACGTTTATACCAACCCATAGTATGAGGTTATATAGCAATTTCGCTCATTCTTGCTCAGAAGCACCGACTGCGACATGCTCATAATGACTCGCACTGACGCACTTAGACGAGCAATGACTCATGAAGACGCACACTAACTTAAACTCACTGTGTCGGATTTACTCATACTACTTATACACATCCTGACATCTACTTATACATGCACAACGTCACACTGAATGGCAAAGGCCAACATAAGACAACTCTCTCTCTCTCTCTCTCTCTCTCTCTCTCTCTCTCTCTCTCTCTCTCTCTCTCTCTCTCTCTCTCTCTCTCTCTCTCTCTTGCACGTAGTGATGTTTACAAGGTAGAGAGAATCCCCTTGAGACTCATTATTCGTAGGATTCTCGGGGACTTGAGAGGACTCATAGTAGGCCATTTGTCGAGACTGTGGGGTCGAAACCAAACCTGCACACGCAGCATCCCTTTGATCATACCCATAGGACCATGGTGGAGTGACTCTCGTCCCCACACGACATCCTCGAGGATGAACATACGGGATCTTGTGTACAATGCGTTGGACACTTGTGGGCATAACAGACACCATCTCTGACCCGCTCCAGTGTTGGACTGGACGTTTAACTGTATACAATCGGTACAAGATCTCTTCATGGACCAGCGGGGTCTCCTGTCATCTGTCCCTCCCATGTCTAGCCATAGTGAGGGTGGGAGGAAGACCGACAGTGAGTGTGAGGCCTCGGGAACCATGAGATGCGTACAATCCTTTCCCCTCAACTCGAGGCAGTGGCGCATGAAGGGGACGCACTGCGGCGTATACAAGGGAAGGCGGCAACGCGAACGATTATATTCTGTTCTTTACTTAGGCTAAACAAAGACTTGAGAGGCTGTGGGCTCAGACCTGGGGCAGATATTACCAGACATCTGACTGAACATTAGTCTACAATCAAATATTTATCTCTGGTGATGACTAATGAAACGAATTTGAATTCATTTATCCATAGTTTGACTATAACCACGAGACGATGCAAACTTGCGATTCGTAGAGGTGGTTTATATAGATGGTATAAACATTTTGCCATACAAATCCTCATGTAACAAAAACAGACCATCTTCAGTCTAACTTCCCTTGCTTGAATATACTTTGGCTCAGTTCAATATTGCTTGTCTAGCTTTTGCTTTGTTTGAATGTAATTTGTTTTGTTTATATATACTTTGAATTGCTTGTATATAGCTCGCCTGGCTTGAATATGGCTCGCTTTGTTTGAATATAGCTTGCTAGCTTGAATACACCTTGCCTTGCTTGAATATGGCTTTGATTGAATATAGCTTGCCTAGCTTGATCATAGCTTGCTTAGCTTGGATATATAGCTTGCCCTGCTTGAATGTAGCTTGCCTAGCTTTAGTGTAGCTAGTTTTGCTCGAATTTAAATTGCCTTATTTGATTATAGCTTGCCTAGCTTCATTATAGCTTGCTCTGCTCGAGTATAGCTTGCCTAGCTTCATTATAGCTTGCTTTGCACGAGTATAGCTTGCCTAGCTTCATTATAGCTTGCTTTACCCGAGTATAGCTTGCCCAGCTTCATTATAGCTTGCCTAGTTCAACTCAGAAGACCACAGAATAAGGTGTTCTTCCTGGATATGTACATCACGTTCCTAGGGACACGTAGACGTTGTCGTTCGTCCTGGGAAAGGGCCCAGGTGGCATGCAAGATGGCTGCCTGGCGGGGCGGGCCCAGCGGGCGGTGGTTGCAGCACGCGCGCTGCTCCCGGGCGCGACGCGCACCTGCCGCCCGCCTCCGCTCTACTGACGAAGCAGGACATGGAGAGGGATCATTTTGGGTTGAGGTAATGGTCGTCTGGGAGGGATAATTACCCGTGCATTACAAGGAGTTCCAAGTTTTGTAAAGGTGTATATATATTATATATTTTTTATTTTTTATTTTGCTTGCTCGCTGTCTCCCGCGGCTGCGAGGTAACGCAAGGAAACAGACGAAAGAAATGGCCCAACCCACCCCCATACACATGCACACACACACACATCCACACACACACACATCCACACACATTTAGACACCCCAATCTGAGCCTACGAGGAGGATGAGCACTCCCCGCGTGACTCCTTCTTCTGTTTCCCATTTTAGAAAGTTGAAATACAAGGAGAGGAGGATTTCTGGCCCCCCCGCTCCCGTCCCCTCTAGTCGCCTTCTACGACACGTGAGAAATATATATATATATATATATATATATATATATATATATATATATATATATATATATATATATATATATATCCAAGGTTGGTACTATATATGTATTGCAAGTACGTTTTAAGTCTCGCGACGACTATTTTGATACCCCGAGGAAGAGACCATTTAGTATACACTTTATTTGATATAACTCATTATTGAAGGCAGTTATGCCTGTTCTACGTTAAGACTAAGATTTGCGTATTCACATGCAAACCTGCGTATGAAACATTGCGCGTAACATTAATTCTGCTTTTATTGTGTCACTGGCTGTCATACGCGTCGTCATCTGCGTCGCTGGTGACTGGACTTCTCATCATACGGCTGGCATACTTATCCACCCAAGAAATATTGATGTGATGCCAGTTCGAGCGCGAACCGAAATATCGTGTCTATTTTAACTACTGTTTGAGCTGGCGGTCAGGTAGCGCCACAGCAATGGGTTCTTGTGTGCTTGTCGTCTGCTTTGCTGCCAACCGATCTCTGCACATTCTCCTTCGCAAGTCACTGGCTTACCCATCAGATGGCGCTAGTGGCAGCTTTTGGCGTCTTTTGAAAGAAATCATGGTAATTTAGGGATAGTTTCACGTCCTCCTTGATTCTGCTACATTTCAGCCGTCAGTATACCCAGACCCTTGGCAGTGTAAGATGTAGCCAGTGAGTCTGTGTTTATAGTTTCCATCCCTTAGAACATATTGCATCATAGGGAAGAGTAGATATATTGCATCATAGGGAAGAGTAGATATATTGCATCACAGGGAAGAGTAGATTTATTGCATCATGGAGAAGAGTAGACATATTGCATTGTAGGGAGGAGTAGACATATTGCACCGTGGGGAAGAAGTAGACATATTACACTAAAAGGAAGAGTAGACATAGTGCACCGTAGGGAAGAGGTAGACATGTGATGGGGAGACAAGAATCCCATAGTGTTCTGGGGGGGAGACAGTAGACATATTGTCCAGTGAGGAAACATCAGACATACATATATTGACATAAGATACAAAAAGCATTGACGTATCAAAGCGAACCAAATGAATATTGACAGACATAAAACCACGACTTGAGACAGTAGAGTGTGAGAGGAAACAAGCATTGATGATGGAAGGAGACGATAACATGAACCTAGGTGAAAAGAGCATAGTTAGGAAATAGAATGTAAGAGAAAGTGAAGTGGAACTAAGAGAAACAGAGTGGTCCTAGAAACGCCAGGAAAGACTTAAGAGGACCGAAGCCTTCACCTCGTATAATCGTCACATTTACCATCCCACGTATGGTGGAAAGGTCGAAGCTATACAGGCGATCACCAGAGTCTGTGTAAAGTGATACCACTGTAAATGTGTATTGTATGTGTAGATGTATAATAGATGTAGATGTATAATGTGTAGATGTATAATACTACAGAGACGGGTTGAAGGCCCCACGTCCTCAGTACATAGATTCAAGCACATGGTAGGTGGGTCATCACACGTGGGTCATAGAGTAATATGTGAATAATGTCACAGAGGTGGGCTGAGGGGGTCCATATATGCGATACATGGACGTTAGAACATAACGTCTTGGGTAGGTACGCGTACATAGAGAGGGCGGCAACGTATGGGTTGGATTATAAACCTGTGGTGGACTGAAGTTAACTTGCATATTCGACTCGCAGGCACAAGCACAGTACAGGATGGATCGATTGATGTTGGCCTCTGGTGCCAGACGAGTCATGCAGGGAGGCGGGGTGGTGGAGAGGATGTGGTGGGTGAGGGGTTGGGTGGGGGGTTGGGGGACAACACAGCGGCCTACCCTCAGGGCTGATGTATGACCTGGGGCTGGGGGGTGTTCCATCCCTCCTGTAGATCTACAGGAGACTCAGGCCATCAAGACGTCAGCTAGTGTCTTCATCACCCGCGTGATGTGCTCGGTTGGTCGAGATATTAATGTGTAAATATTTGGACAGCTGTCGGCACGCGTAGATACCACCAGGACTTGGGACCCTTAGAGAGTCACTTTGGGGTTTAAGGAACCGATGAAAGATCCCTTAAATAACTTCGTAAATCATTTATTGATCGTATGAGTAAGTTTTGTCCTCTTGATACGAGAATCTGAATACATATTGTGAATATTCAAATGAATCCTTTGGTCGTTTCTACCTCCCTTCTCAGCCAGTTCCAGTCACCATCATGAACATTTTGATATTCATCACACGATATTTTGAAATGACCTTTGAAGGCATTGCGGAATTTACCGAGGCATTTTAACATGCTCGTAGGCATTGAGGTACCAAGGAGAACATTCGAACATGTGAAGAAAAAAAAAATGATTAAAAAAGAAAAGGAAATCAGAGCAGCGGACGAGGGCCAAGGTGACAGCAGACGATGGATAGTCAGAACAAGGGAACGGGTGTCGCAATGACCAGCGGGTGTGCCATGCTGAGCAACGGACGGGTGCCACGCTGGGCTGCGGACGGGTGCCACACTGGGCAGCGGACGGGCAGTGGACGGGTGACACACTGGGCAGCGGACGGGCAGTGGACGGGTGACACACTGGGCAGTGGACGGGTCCAGTGTAATTTCCCTGCCCAGTGTGAGTACTGAGATCAGTTCAACGTGACCCATCATCACCAACGTTGATCATCGTGTTGTCTGACCACACCTCAGTCTCCCCGGAGAACTTGGCTCTCTGATCAGCCGCAGTCTTCGTCCCGCCCGCATCCTCCCTCCTGCTTCAGCCGCAGTCTTCGTCCCGCCCGCATCCTCCCTCCTGCTTAATCCCTCCACGATCTTATCCCCACATGGTGAACTGTTCTCACCTTGAGGGAGAGGCGTTCTTATCTCCCTTAATCTTGATAACGTGCAGCCTAAGATGAAGAGCCTTATCAGTGGCTCCGCACTCCCCTTCCAGTCTACCTCTCCCTCATGTTCGTCTATTTATGTCTCCATTGTTTCCTCATTTCCCCGTCACTTTCACAGGCAGTTGTCTGTCAAATTGTGGGTCGTTAATACCTACTTCCATAACCTGGACGACCCACGGGCGAATGCAGGTCTTGTCACCCGCACGATCTCGCAACCCTCGACACTCCAGCAGGATTTTTTCTCTCTCTCTCTCACAGGTCCTTCCCTTACATCTTCAACCCCTCCCCTCCCTACGTCGATAGACTCCCAAGACACAGAGTAATGCGACGCTCTATCGTCTCATTTCCCCTGACGAAGGGCACAGCGTCAGGGCATGATCACGGGGTGTTCAAAGCCCGTGTTTTAAGGACTGAGAGAGAGAGAACACAATAGTGTTCCAGCAGTCAGTCCTGACTGGGCCGCGTATGTGTGCATCTGGGATGAACGCATATAGAAACAAGTGCACTTTCTGAGCTACGAACCACGGTTTTAATGACCCCCAAGTCATCTGCAAGCCTTATATTTTCCACTCTGTTTTGACTTGACCGTATGGCTTCGTCCGTTGTAGTGTCGTGTGTGATGATGAATGCGTTCGTGTGTGTGATGATGAATGTGTTCGTCCGTTATAGTGTCGTGTGGCTGATGAATGCGTTCGTCTAAGGATCGTAGATGGATCCGAGTTCACACTAGGTTCCCTGGCGGGACACACTCGGACGCCCAAAATGAGAGGAGCAGCTGACGAGAACCAGACGAGGCTGGTAAATAAAGACCCGTAAACAAGTGACTTGTTCTCGTCAGAGTTCTCGTATCTGTGATCACTTTAGTTGTTGTTGTTGTTGACAGGCATGTTATAAGTTAGGTTCTGTAGAGAAATACGCATAACGTCAATACTGAAAAAGGTTAGAGATATTAAATGTGTTCGGATTATGTGATCAGGACGTAATGTGCGCGGGTCCGTGTGAGGGAACGTGTGGTCTGGTGTGACAGTGATGAAGGATGACGTCACTGCGGGTTGTCGCTTGCGGTCGCCGCATCAAGCCACACCCCCCCCCCCTCCCCACACACACACACAACAACCACATGTTACCCGCGGCATCAGGTCAGCCCCACCCCCCTCCTGTCCCATCACTCCCACCCCACCCTGCAAGCACCCCCTACCTCTCCCTTATCCTCTGTTCGCTCCTCTCGCCCGTCTGGCTACCTTCCCTCCCTCACTGACGCGTCTCCCTCCCTCGCTGACGCGTTTCCCTCCCTCCTTCCCCTCTAACGTGCACCTCTCCAACTGTCCTTTCTAACCAGATAGCTCCTCTTCCTTTCACACCTCCCGTCCCTCTTCCCTTCCACCAGCGCCCCTCTCTGTTCGTCCTCCTACCGTCTCTCTCCATCCAGCTTCCCTCACTCCTTCCTCCTTCCTGTATCCCTCCCTCTAGCGTCTCCTTCATGTAACTGTGTCCACAGTTCATGTAACATTAGGGCATTATGTACAGCCTATCTCTGGCGCTCAACATTGTGGTAGAACCAAAACCCGAGATGTTCTCTTGCGTCGCGTTCTCCGTGTGTGTGTGTGTGTGTGTGTGTGTGTGTGTGTGTTGCAGGGAGCAAATTTTACACTCGTGTTTTCCCCGTCTCTTAACCTTGTACATATATACCATGTCTCTTCCGATGTTTGTAGGAACACACACACACACACACACACACACACACACACACACACACACACACACACACACACACACACACTAGCGTAGGCCAGGTACCCATGTATCGACCAACCTCGAGAGGAGGATGAACACCTGGGTTGGATGTAGACCAAAGGCCACGACCAGGATTCGAACCCATGCGAGTCCAACCTCGGGCTGGCCCGTGCTCATTCATGGTCGGCAACGCTGAACACTACACAACGCGTGTGTGTGTCGTTACTTGTGCTGTGCGGGGATGGGGTTGGGGGAGTTCTACACTCCTGGGGGCTCCTTTCTCATGGATTTTCTATGCTACCATACACGACTTGCTTAAACTTTTGTGTGCTCTTCACATTCACTATCTCGTAACTCAAGTCTGTTCCAGCCATCCAGGACCCGGGTATAGTAAGAGAGCCGCTTTGCTTCCGTTCTGCCAAGTTTTATGCTTAATTTTACGTCATGGCTTGTGGTTGTTCACTATCTACGTCAGCAAACTGCTTTAAAAAGTTTTACGTTTTATGATCCAGTCACCCCTCGCTCTTCTCTCTTCCTATGATGGGCAGATTTAAGGCCTGTGATATCATTCCTCGTAACTCAGCAACCCTAATTCCGATGCTCTCTTGCTTGCCTTCCTCTGGACCTTCTCTGTTAGTTCTTTGTGGTTCTTTAGGTGCGGTGACCAAACCTGGGAAGAATGTTGTAGCTTTGGCCTAATTTAGTATGTGGAGAGCATGCTGAGTACTTCCTTATCCATGTACTGATATTTTGCGAGATTTCTAGTCGTCTCTTCTTGCTATACTTCAAATGTTGGACTCTGTCGATGGGTTTAGGGACGATATCAACTCCCACGACCATCTCTCACTAACCAAGTCCTGCAGGTTAGGTTATTTCTCGCTGGGTGATGTCCATATTAAGACCTTCTCTCACTATGTGTGACCCGTCTTCATTGCTGTACATTTACTCGGGTCAGTTTTATCAACCAAGTATCAGATCAGCTTCGGGGTGTGTGTGTGTGAGTCTTGGTCGCCTTGTAAGTTGATGCGATCCGCCTTCGGTTCTTCACTTGCCTCACGACCTGGGCATCATCTGCAAACATGCTCAGGCATGGAGTCCAACCCCCCCACCCCCGGCAAGTCATTCACATAGATCGCCAACCCTCATAGATCACGAACATCAACGTCTGCTGCCGCGTATCTCATGTGGTGTAAAGTCTGGTATTTCTGATAACAGTACACAGGTCTGGGTATGAGCTGTCGTCTTCGTATATAAGCATTGATAACACTACCAGCTGTGAGCTCTAGGCTAACCCCAGTTATTACCCTCGACCGGGATGAAAATCAGGGCCCTCCCCTGACATGGGTTGTTTGCTCGCTCGTAACTCAATGAATTAGACGCATATGAGCAGACCTTCCCTCCCTCCCTCCCTCACACTAGCGAGAAAAAGTTGCTCTCTTTTTGAACCACTTGTGAGGGACCGTGTCGAAGAGCTTCTGGCTGTCTGAGGATACACAACCCACTATCCTCTCTCCCTTGTCACCTTTCGTAGAAGCTTTGAAATAAAAATATCGGGCTTCATCTCCCTCTGAATTATTGCTGTCTTTCAGGAAAAGCATTTCATATATACATATATGTGTGTACGTATGTGTGAATGTTTGTGTGTGTGGTTACCCATCTATGTTGACAGAGGGAGTGTGAGCGCCACGCTCGTGTTTATGCTCGTGTGTACACGAAGTCCACAACCATTCCTGTACGGCAGCCTAGACCAGGTGCCTCTCGTCGGCCCCTCATCTGTGCCATACACGTGTGACGTCCTCGGGTCATCCTGCTGGGTCACTCAGCGGGTCAGGCATCGTCGAACCTTGCATACCCTCGTATGGTCGACGGGTCAGCACCTCGCCAAGCACCGAGCGCTCTTAACTGAGGTGATGTCAACCTAGGAGGGTGGGGTGGGAGTGGAGGCTTGCCGACGTCAGCGGAGTGTGCCACGACAGTCACACTACCCTGACCACAGTGAGCTAGAGGCCTCCCACCATCTCGCAACATCCTCCTCGCTACCACCAGCGTCGTGAACTGAGGAAAAACACCACGTCGCCCCAAGCTATATACGTATTGCCAACGCTACCACCAAGAACAGGTGTTGAAATCATTCCCACTACCACCAACTACCACTACACTACCACTAACTACCGTTAACTACCACTCACTACCACTAACTACCTCCGCGATGGAGTCGTCACGACACCTCAGCCTCACAACGTGGGCGACCGCGTCGGGTCCAGAGCCGTGCACCGCCCCGCACCACCCTGCTGAAGGACGGGGTCCAGAGCCGTGCACCGCCCCACACCACCCTGCTGAAGGACGGGGTCCAGAGCCGTGCACCGCCCCACACCACCCTGCTGAAGGACGGGGTCCAGAGCCGTGCACCGCCCCGCACCACCCTGCTGAAGGACGGGGTCCAGAGCCGTGCACCGCCCCACACCACCCTGCTGAAGGACGGGGTCCAGAGCCGTGCACCGCCCCACACCACCCTGCTGAAGGACGGGGTCCAGAGCCGTGCACCGCCCCACACCACCCTGATGAAGGACGACCTTTCACGCTAGCACATCGCACCTCGATGTCTCTCTCTCTCTCTCTCGCCCGCCCTTCCCCTCGGGTTAACTGAAAGTCTCTCTTGATCTGTGCCGGTAACCCCGGCAGGTTTGTCGTGCCCTCAGTGCTCATCCTGTGAGAGCGGTAACGCAGCAGGGTTACAGGGGGGTCACAAAGGGTCTTAGCAAGACCCCAGTGGGTTGATATTACATAGGATGTTACAATTGGTATTTCAGGACATACATTACATAGTTTCATATGGTAAGCTTTACCGACTTGATGCCAAAAAGTGGATACAAAACTCAAGACTTATTTATCTTGCTATTTACTTGTCATCACATAAGTTACCTCAGCCTGGGGTAGTACAGTACTTACAACCTCGTAGGACCTGCTCGTGTTTCACCTGGAGGACGTGCTTCACCCCTGACCTTGTGTGGTTGTGACCCGTGCAGTACATCACCTGTCGTGGTGGAGTTACGTACATGACGAAGACTCTTGTCTGGTATGCAAGACGGAAGTCAGTCAACACACGTCCAAACCAGAAACTGTAACATGAAGATGATGACAGAGGACTGATTCTCATGGTGTCATCATCTCGTGTGGTGCAGATAACCCGGTAAAAGCCCAGACAGACAACGGGTTATGTGCCACAGGTATGACCCAACATTATAGTGATAATGGGGCCTGGTACCTGCTAACGTAATTCCCTGGAGAACTCCGAAGCCAACGGCTGTTCAGGGACGACCTGGACCCTGGATGGAAATAGTCAAAAGGTCGAAAGTCTCGGTCACTTCTTGTGTTTCTCATCCTTGAAGACGACCCTTGAGTTTAGCCTTAGGGCTTAGTTCGGAGATCGTGCCAACGTAACAAAATTATCGTACCGTTGTTGGTGAAGTATCGTACCATTGAGGTCAAGGGTCGTACCGTCGTTCTCAAGGGCCGGGCCATCGAGGTCAAGGGTCGGACCATGGAGGTCAAGGTTCGCACGGTCATTCTAATGGGGGTTAATCATGATCAATCCAACATGATCATAGATTAGGGAGTTTGACCTTTCGGGAGTCCTCCCATATGATGCCTGGGGCCCTAACCAAACCAGCACGAAATCTATGTATTGAATGACGACATTATTCTACAGCTGACACGAAAATATGACTATAGTAGATTCTTATGCGTATATCCCTTCTTCCAATGTTACCTGAAGTCTATGGCCACCTCATGTTCCTCACTGCTGTAACATCATGCCTGGTGATGCCTGCCTCATAGTCTCCCCCCTACCTGACTCTCGGAGGAGAAAGCGGCTGTAATGATCTACAAAACAATGCTCCGGAGGTCACGGGAGGTCACAGAGGTCACGAAGACATTACCGGCAGAGACGAGGTCCTCACCGGAAGACGTTTGAACCTTCCTGACCTCTGGCGTCGTACTGTTTTAAGTGCCTTTCCCCTGAAGATATTTCGATCTATTTTCCCCTCATCTGTATATCTATCTCTGTCTATTTTTCCCTCATCTGTATATCTATCTCTGTCTATTTTTCCCTCATCTGTATATCTATCTCTGTCTATTTTTCCCTCATCTGTATATCTATCTCTGTCTATTTTTCCCTCATCTGTATATCTATCTCTGTCTATTTTTCCCTCATCTGTATATCTATCTCTGTCTATTTTCCCCTCATCTGTATATCTATCTCTAACAATTTTCCCTCATCTGTATATCTATCTCTATCTATTTTCCCTCATCTGTATATCTATCTCTATCTATTTTCCCTCATCTGTATATCTATCTCTATCTATTTTCCCTCATCTGTATATCTATCTCTATCTATTTTCCCTCATCTGTATATCTATCTCTATCTGTTTTCCCTCATCTGTATATCTATCTCTATCTATTTTCCTCATCTGTATATCTATCTCTATCTATTTTCCCTCATCTGTATATCTATCTCTATCTATTTTTCCCCTCATCTGTATATCTATCTTTATCTATTCAGGTCGTAGTTTCCTCATGTACGCGAGGGTGGCCCGTGCCGATTCTCGTACACCGCGCCCAGCCCGGAGAGAGGGAGAGCCAGCACCATCCAGGCTGACAACTGTATCCCGTGTTGAACTCCAATGTCTTATGATTCCACTTGGGAACACTGGAGAGAATATCCTGTGGATCTAAACGTGTTGAATCCTCCTTAATCTACAGGAAAGCAAGGACCTTTAATGGTATATCGGTTCCAACCCTCCTTTAAACCTCGGTTATGAAGCGTCGGTAGGGTTCGGAAACTGACGTGGTGACCGTTTGTGTCCCCGATGGTAGACCTCAGACTAGATCGAACACACCTGTTCCCGTGTGTGTCTGAACGCCCGGGTGTCTTGCACGTACAGGTGGTGAGGGTGACGGGGCTGACGACGTGGCGTGCGACGACGTCGGTACATGTCTACGAACGGTATGAGGGAGTGGGAGGGAGGGAGGGAGTCCTCGTACTGCTCCACCTCTGACCTTCATCACCCTCGACCTCCTGACAGGTAGATCTCAGCCCTTGTGCTCCTTCCATTACGAGTGAGTACCGGAAAAGCCATGATGTTTTCGCCCCCTCCCCCCATTCGTAGGTAGTGACCCCCAAGGCAGAAATAGGTCTGAAAATTCTAGATTTCCCTGAGGCTGACGTATATCCGACAGTTACGTAGAAGGTAGAGAGAAAATGTCAATTTTCATCAATGGATCAGCTCTTGTTCAGGCTTAGATTTGTGAGGGAGGCAAGTGCTGCTATGCGGTACCCCGTCGACTTGGTTGCTAGGGCGAGGCCCCAGCTGAGCAAGTCGACGCTGGGTGAAGAACTCGAGGCTGGCCGCCAGAGGGTCTGTGATTCTTACTGTACAAGCACGAGAATCGCATCATAGGTGTCTGGGTTCGGGAAATTCGGCTATTTCTCCTCTTTGTGTTCCTCCAATAAGGCTCATACTCTCTTCTACCTCCAGTTCAACATAGACGATGGTATAAGATGGCAACATGGGCCTTTCGAAGCTCGACGGTAAGGTTCAGATATCAATGCATTGCCGTCGGTCAGGCTGCCACCTCACAGAACACCTTTGTTTTGCTGTCAGATGCCAGGAATCTCTTACGTAGATCCCATTTTGATCGATTCTGCCTCAAAATCAACCTCATACAATTAATGAACACGTACTAAAGAACACTATCTTACTGCTGGAACAAGAACCATCGCGGTCCAGGACGCCTCGGAGGAGAAATAAGCTTCTATGATTAGGTATCCAGTTCTATCTGAACGGGAGAGGCATGAGCGAGTGTAGGATGTGGAGGCGATATCGTGCCTACACATGTCTCATACACCTATATAATGTATCTATACATGTTTCCCCTCAAATGCTGATGCGCCCTGGGCCGTCGCAGCCAGACGCTCTGCGTACACCTTCTCAAAATCGGCCGTTTTCCAGGGTTTCTGGAGCGTTTTTCAAGCGAAATGAGTTATGTTCTTGTAAACGAGGTCTAGCTCTACAGGGTGGCTCAGAAGGTTTTAGTTGCATTTGAAATCTAAGGTGAAAAATTTTGATTTTAAAATCGTTTCTCGCGGCGGCTGAGAGACGTCCCTCTGCCGGCTGCGTCGGGGAAGGGGACACTCGTCGGAAATTTTGATTTTGGGGGGGATGTACCTGTTGTTTTGGGGGTTCCGTCGGGCAAGACTTTCTTTGAGCCTTACTGTAAGCGGTCATCGCTAAATATAGCTTGACAACCTTCGCCTGAGGAATGTTACTGCCATTGGGCAAGAAGTGGGTCTGCGGGGGAGAGGCGTCCACTCCCGACAAAGTCGGGGCGCTCACCTGGATCCTATTGCTCCATTTATCCGACATTTCCCTCATCCGAAACCCATATCCAGCGAACCACGAACGGCTCAGGAGGTGACCAACACCACTCGAGCGTTAACTTTACAATCCAGGACGAATTCTTAGGTTTTTTTTTATACTATTTATTCATTGTTGTCTCGAGCTATTGAGGTGAGCTGGACCTTCCGCTGGAGCCACCACCAGGGCTGCACACCACCGGCTCCCTGGTGCCTCTCGTTTATCCCGACTCCGCTCCAGCGTTACAGGAGTAGAACCGAATGTTCCATTCCTAACTCCATTATTTTTTTTTTCTATGTATGAACACGTATGACGTGTGATGTAAAGACGGACGTGCGGAGCCACTGTGAGTTTTGCACCGGCCATCATCGTCCGTGTACGGTTACCGTGAAAGGATTGTATGAGATCCGTGTTATCCGGACTGTCACACTAGGTTACGACTATCTCAAAGGTTACACAGAGAGGAAGTGAAAGGGATGCAAAACAAGTAAAATCTTTTATAAACTTGATATAATGACTAATTTACTTGACATATTTTCAGTATTTTGTGTATTATTAAAACATAGAATTACTGCACTGTAACATTACTGTATCCAGAGGTAATTGTAGGTTGTATGATTACAGTGGACGGGAGGAAGGTTTACCCATGGGTTCTCATACACCAGACGGGGGCAGCCAAGTGTACATGTGTCGACAGGTACACAGAACGCCCAGGGTGTAAGGTACACAGATTACAGGACTCGCGAGATACGTGACGCTCACGGTACAGGACACATGACTGATGGGGAGATTCAGGTTACAGAACATACGGAGATACAGAACACAGCGTATAGGATACACGAAATACGAAATACACAGGACATGTGAGTGTATGGCATGGATACAGTTCAATAGAGTAGACGGTGGGTATGACACATACGATACAGGAATACACAAGATACATGAAACATAACACACACAGGAAACATGGTTTACAATACAGAAGGTATACAGGACACAGAATACAGGAGATGAGAAGTACAGGAATTATGTAGGATATCTGATGTATGTGTTATGTAGGTTCAGGATTACATGGGTACAGTACAAAATATACACAAGACGTGGGATAGAAGACACATGATACGTGGTACAGATGCAGAAAGTACGGAATACAGACACAACACTCAGGTACAGAAAGTTTGTAACACATGAAATACATAATATGGGATGCGCGACGTGTTACATAACACATACGTTACAGTATATAAAACGTAGAGGATACATGATACATGTGGTACAGGATACATGTAGTGCGGTACATATCCAGGAATGGATACATGGGGGAAAACCACACAAGTTGCACCGGAAGTGTGAATACGTCACACTTATGTTACATCTTAAGGACAGGATATGTGGGCTGTTTATGTCTTATTGCAGAACACGTAGGCTGCTGGACATGTGGGCTGCTGGACATGTGGGCTGCTGGACATGTGGGCTGCTGGACATGTGGGCTGCTGGACATGTGGGCCGCTGGACATGTGGGTTGCAGGACACGTGGGCCGCTGGACATGTGGGCTGCTGGACACGTGGGCTGCTGGACACGTGGGCTGCTGGACATGTGGGCTGCTGGACATGTGGGCTGCTGGACATGTGGGCCGCTGGACACGTGGGCCGCTGGACATGTGGGCCGCTGGACATGTGGGTTGCAGGACACGTGGGCCGCTGGACATGTGGGCTGCTGGACACGTGGGCTGCTGGACACGTGGGCTGCTGGACACGTGGACTGCTGGACACGTGGGCTGCTGGACATGTGGGTTGCAGGAAACGTGGGCTGCTGGACATGTGGGTTGCAGGAAACGTGGGCTGCTGGACATGTGGGCTGCTGGACACGTGGGCTGCTGGACATGTGGGCTGCTGGACACGTGGGCTGCTGGACACGTGGGCTGCTGGACACGTGGGCTGCTGGACATGTGGGCTGCTGGACATGTGGGCTGCTGGACATGTGGGCTGCTGGACATGTGGGCTGCTGGACACGTGGGCTGCTGGACATGTGGGCTGCTGGACATGTGGGTTGCAGGAAACGTGGGCTGCTGGACATGTGGGTTGCAGGAAACGTGGGCTGCTGGACACGTGGGCTGCTGGACATGTGGGTTACTGGACATGTGGGTTGCAGGACACGTGGGCTGCTGGACACGTGGGCTGCTGGACATGTGGGTTGCAGGAAACGTGGGCTGCTGGACATGTGGGCTGCTGGACATGTGGGCTGCTGGACATGTGGGTTGCAGGACACGTGGGCTGCTGGACATGTGGGCTGCTGGACATGTGGGTTGCAGGACACGTGGGCTGCTGGGCATGTGGGTTGCTGGACATGTGGGTTGCAGGACACGTGGGCTGCTGGACATGTGGGCTGCTGGACATGTGGGTTGCAGGACACGTGGGCTGCTGGACATGTGGGCTGCTGGACATGTGGGTTGCAGGACACGTGGGCTGCTGGACATGTGGGTTGCTGGACACGTGGGCTGCTGGACATGTGGGCTGCTGGACATGTGGGCTGCTGGACATGTGGGTTGCAGGACACGTGGGCTGCTGGACATGTGGGCTGCTGGACATGTGGGCTGCTGGACATGTGGGATGCAGGACACGTGGGCTGCTGGGCATGTGGGTTGCTGGACATGTGGGTTGCAGGACACGTGGGCTGCTGGACATGTGGGTTGCAGGACACGTGGGCTGCTGGACATGTGGGCTGCTGGACATGTGGGTTGCAGGACACGTGGGCTGCTGGACATGTGGGCTGCTGGACATGTGGGTTGCAGGACACGTGGGCTGCTGGACATGTGGGTTGCTGGACACCTGGGCTGCTGGACACCTGGGCTGCTGGACACGTGGGCTGCTGGGCATGTGGGCTGCTGGACATGTGGGTTGCAGGACACGTGGGCTGCTGGACATGTGGGTTGCAGGACACGTGGGCTGCTGGACATGTGGGTTGCTGGACACGTGGGCTGCTGGACACCTGGGCTGCTGGGCATGTGGGCTGCTGGACATGTGGGTTGCAGGACACGTGGGCTGCTGGACATGTGGGTTGCAGGACACGTGGGCTGCTGGGCATGTGGGTTGCTGGGCATGTGGGTTGCAGGACACGTGGGCTGCTGGACATGTGGGTTGCAGGACACGTGGGCTGCTGGATACGTGGGATGCAGGACACGTGGGTTGCTGGATACGTGGGATGCAGGACACGTGGGCTTCTGGATACGTGGGATGCAGGAAACATGGGGTACTGGGCACGTGGATTGCAGGACACGTGGGGTGCTGAAACAGTGGAACAGGAAACATGGGTTACAGTGAACAGAAGAACAGGAAACATGGGGTACAGTAAACAATGGAACACGAAACATGGGTTACAGTGAACAGAACAGGAAACATGGGGTACAGTAAACAATGGAACAGGAAACATGGGTTACAGTGAACAGAACAGGATACATGCGATACAGTAAACAATGGAATAGGATACATGGGTTACAGTGAACAGAAGAACAGGATACATGGGATACAGTAAACAATGGAACAGGATACATGGGTTACAGTGAACAGAAGAACAGGATACATGGGATACAGTAAACAATGGAACAGGATACATGGGTTACAGTGAACAGAAGAACAGGATAAATGGGATACAGTAAACAATGGAACAGGATACATGGGTTACAGAAGAACAGGAAACATGAGGCACAGAAGAATTGAGCTTAGTCTCTTCGATTCCCCTAAGTGTCACTTCAACTATACATTACGAGACTGGCGTATCCTTCAAGCGCCTAGCCAGGGAGGAAAGTATGGGGGACATGGGTTGAGCAGAAGGGGGGGGGGAACTGGGGCCCGAAAAGGGACTGGGATGGGGTTGGAGAGTTGTGGGGGGGCCTATAGACTGGGGTTAGAAGGAGGACAGGAGAAGGTGTGTACGAGTGGGGAAGCTTTGGGGGTGGGGGGTGTCTGAAAGTGGAGAGAGAGAGAGAGAGAGAGAGAGAGAGAGAGAGAGAGAGAGAGAGACGGGGGGTGGGGCACTGCACTAATGTTGTAGAGAGAGAGAGGGGACAACTCGCTCGCTGATCTTGCATAGTCTACCATGCAGAGGCGGGTCGAGCGTCGTCCCAATCGAAAACGGTGGCCCCCCAAGCAGACACACAGTAACTATTCTCCCTGAGCGTAACGTGTGTGTGTGTGTGTGTGTGTGTGTGTGTGTGTGTGTGTGGAGAGGGAGAGGTAAGTGAATGGCAGTTTCCAACAAAGATGCAACGAGGTTGTTGTCCAGGTAAAAACCATCCTCGTTCGTTGATCTTGATATTCTCTCATGCACTCTACTAAGCTCGCTCGTGAGCAGGTGCACTGTGAACCTCCCATTTTCTATACCTCTGACAGCCAAAAGATTATTTAAAGAGAAGATGGAAAACAAAACATCTTGTTAAAGTTTTTTGCGTTAGCTCTTGTGGGGAGGAACATGTGGGGAGGTTCTCCTCTCCCTTGTGTACATTGCTGTGTATGTGTACATTGTACTCCTCATGATTGATTGCTCTGTACACAGCACATGCCCCTCGTGCTTTGGTTAGCACACCTCCCTGTACGTTGCTCAGGACACAAAGTACACCCCTACTGCGTTGCTTAGCACGCGCAGTACACCCTTCGTAATTTGTTCAGCACACATGATACACTCGTCTTATGAGGTTCAGTATACGTTACACCCCCGTACGCTGCTCAACACACTAGATACACTCCTCATAGGTTGCTCAGCACACTCTGTACACCCCTCGTGCATGGTCCAGTACACACTAGATACACCCCTCGTACGTTGCTCAGCACGCCCTCATCTCTCCCCTACACCCTCCCTGGCAGTTAAGTGTAACGAGTTACAGTCGGTCCAGTGCGTCACGAGTCGCAGTCGGTCCAGTGCGTCACGAGTCACAGTCGGTCCAGTGCGTCACGAGTCACAGTCGGTCCAGTGCGTC
>NC_092231.1:4160696-4283196 GCF_036320965.1 Panulirus ornatus
CCAGCAGATAACCTCCTCGTGGACCATCGAGGTCTCCTGATATCTCTCCTTCTCATGTACTCCCTCCCAGTCTTCCTTCTATCCCTTCTCCCTTCTGTCCCTTCTAAGCCTCCTCTCTCACCTGTCCCACTCTCCACACGGTGTATACTCCTCAGGTCAATACCTCCGAATCGCTATCTAAGTAAACAAACGTTTGTGTTGTGAGGTAGGACAGTAAACAAACGTTTGTGTTGTGAGGTAGGACAAGATTCTGTCTGATGTCATTCTCGTTTTCCTTGCCATCTTCCATCACACAACAGATTCATGTCAAATATGAAACCAAAAAGGTAATCATGAGCCCTGGGGATAGGGGAGAAAGAATACTTCCCACGTATTCCCTGTGTGTCGTAGAAGGCGACTAAAAGGGGAGGGAGCGGGGGGGCTGGAAATCCTCCCCTTTCGTTTTTTTTTTTAATTTTTCCAAAAGAAGGAACAGAGAAGGGGGCCGGGTGAGGATATTCCCTCAAAGACCCAGTCCTCTGTTCTTAACGTTACCTCGCTAACGCGGGAAATGGCGAATAGTATGAATAAGTATATTGTTATCCATTTTCATTCAACCATTATAGTTATATTTTCTTTATTCTTCATCGTAAGAGAGAGACACAATTTTCGACCGACGCCAAACATGGGTAGTCTGTTGTGCTCCCTCGTGTTCTTGTTTACATACTAGCTCAGGGTTAGGCAGGGTCACATACTCGAGAACAGGGAAGATATTATACGTAGGAAATGAAGCTTTTGCATATGTTTGAATCTATGCCAGTATTAAAAAGAAAATAGTAACATCATTTGGAAATCTACAAGGAAACCAAACTCCAGAATTAAAAAAGCGAGGGAATAGGATGAGGATGCTGATGAGAAATAAGGCGAGCAACATCTTCCCTCCGTTGTCATGGCGACCCACGGCGGCGCTTGGATAGCTGGGGGTCTGCCTGCCCGGGAGCGGCACACGGCCTACACCAGGCCTTCCTTTGATGCTGATTCAACGGGAGACGAGGTATGGCTCTGGTGTTATCAGTGGGTCCCAGAGCTGGAGTGATGGTGGCTAGCCCGTGGACGGATTATGGTGATAAAGTTTCGGGGGTTTGGTGGAACGGGTCTCGCGTCCTCCCTCCTCCCTCACCACCGGCGCCCCCGTCCGGTGTTTGATAAGCCCGGGATTATACTGTATCCTTCTCCCCCCCTGTGCTCCCACTTTATCCTCCTGTCGTCATCTTTCACTTACTACCTCTTTGGACCTCGTCGTCAGCTTTAAGTCCGCTCCTCTCCCTCCTTTTCTGGCCTCTTGCCTCCGCCTCCCGTCACGGCTCTTCTGTCGCTCTCGTCCAAAGCCGGACAGTACGTGCTTCCATCATCCGCCGTGGCCTTCCCCCGCCTGTCCTGCCCAGCTTGTTCTTCCTCACCTGTCGCTCCTCCTCCTTCACGAGTTCTTCCTTCTTTTTCATTACCTTTTTTTTATAATTTCTTTCAACATGGATAGAAATGAGAATAGGAAGGTTCCTTTTGAGAAGATCCGAGTCCAGATGGTGTGCGTGGAAGACGTCTGAATGCTGTCAAAAGCTCGAGAGGAAGGTTGGGTTTGATGGTGGTGTTATGACGAGTCCTGGTGAGAGATAATGGACGTGGCTGCAGATTCCGCATCTAGATGATGCTCTCCCCCATACGTCCTGCCTCTCCTGGCACTACCCTCTTACGTCCTACCTCTCTGGCACTTCCCTCTTTACGTCCTGCCTCTCCTGGCCTTACATTCTTATATCCAGCCTCCCCTGGCACTACCTTCTTATATCCTGCTCCTCCCTGTCCTGTCTACCCTACATCCAGCCTCTCCAAGCCATACTTCCCTTTACATTGCCTCACATCCTGTTTCCCCTCACTCTGCCTCCCCTACACCTTGCCTCCCCAACATCCTACATTCTCTTCCTCCCCTACCTCCTCCTGCCTTCCCTCTCTCTGCCTCCCCAACTTCCCGTCAGCGTCTGGAATCACCCCGCGATGGCCAGCGCCCCTGACGTATCTCCCCACCATTGTGGTTTACCTTTTGTTCCGTTTACCAATAACCTCCCTCCCTCCATCCCTCCCCCTCGAGCAGTCATCCTTGAGGGAGAGACGTTCGATCGTTCAGTCGAGCGGAAACCCGACTGATACTCTGTGTGACGAGGTCCTCGTAAAGCGCCCCGCGTCAGGCCCGCCTACCACCCACCCGCAGCCTCACACTCGGAGGGGGACTCTTTCTCCTTGTGGCATCCCTCTTCCCCCCGGGACGCGACGTCAGCACTGGACTTGATGCTGACAATGTCTTAGAGCCTCGAGGCGATGCGTCCTCTGGTGCTGACGCACGCCAGACGCCCCCGAGGGGACCTGGGTAGAACATCGTCAGGAAGGTGTTGTGATGACGGGTCCAGAATGACTCCCAAGCGCTGTCGAAACACGTGAGTCTTGTCATGATAGCACCAATGATAATGATAATGATAATGATAATATTGACGGTGGTAATGATAATGATGATAATGGTAATGATAATGATGATAATGGTAATGATAATGATGATAATATTGATAATGGTAATAATAATAATGATGATATTGATAATGGTAATGATAATATTGATAATGATTATAATTATCGTTATTATTACATATTGTTACTGTGATTATTATTACAGTAATAAGTATTATAGTCGGTATGTTAATTTTCGTAGCAGTAATCAACGGTCTGACTTCACAAAAAGTTGAAAATACTCGGTTAAGATAGAGAGTGGGTACGGTGGTGCGCAGATGATATGCGCGCAGCGGTGGGGATGGTGGGACAGTCCTCGTAGCTCTATTAGAGCGAGGATGGGCCCCAGGGACGAGGGATCTCTTGGCTGGAAGTAACGGGGGCGGCGAGAGAATATGATGCGGCAGTATCCTCTCACCGAACTGTCGGGTTCTGAGGTCAGGTCAGGTCAGGCTGGGGTACTTGATGGCTGGCTGACCTCCCTCCTCCACCATGCTCCACACCCAGCCGTTCCTCCCGACCCTCAGTCAGTCATACGCAAGATCTGCGACCTCGCACTGTTGCTCCTCCGCTGGACATCATCTTCCCCACCACACACACCGGGACGTGGGTGTGTTGCCCCGCACGTCAGTGTGAAGCTCATCTCTTAATACACCAGGAGTTCCACCTCCGTAGTCTCATTGTTGTCACGGTTTTGCTCTACATCAAACTCTGGATTCACATTGATTCGACTCGTCTTTTTCCGTCTATACCGCCCAGTGGTGGAGAAAGCCCCTGACAGCACTTAAATACTGTGCGAGTCTTACGCCAGTCCTTGCTGATCCATGACACGCTTGTTGTGTCTTCGTATAACGCAGCCTGTGTGTGTGTATGACGTATTTCGTTGTTCTTATCACACTTTGAAACGGTCAATCCAGCACCACGTCCTTGTTTTAATTCTTCCGCAACTGATGTTTACTAAAATCGTATTGATCAGATTCCCATTATTTACAACTTTAAAACTTCTGATGGTAGTACTTGATGACCTGTGTTACGGGGCTAGGTCACGGTAAGACGTAAATATATTTACTTTTTATTTGACATCTGTAGATGAACCAAACAATGCACAAAACGTTATACACGGAATTGTATTTCTGTGTGTGTGTGTGTGTGTGTGTGTGTGTGTGTGTGTGTGTGTGTGTGTGTGTGTGTGTTGCTGGGTGGTGGTTGGGGGCGGGGAGTTAGTGAGCTTCGAACCCGCATACTTCACAAGAGAGTTGTGTACCCCGGGATGGGAGAGAACCACACAGGGTGGGGGTTGGAGGAAGACCACGTAGGATGGTCATCTTCCCCGGGTTGAAATATGACACAGTG
The DNA here is from genome assembly GCF_036320965.1 of Panulirus ornatus. Lineage (NCBI taxonomy): Eukaryota > Metazoa > Arthropoda > Malacostraca > Decapoda > Palinuridae > Panulirus > Panulirus ornatus. The sequence continues at coordinate 4,164,582 of NC_092231.1, forward strand.
AAGTGGAAGAGTGGGGTGGGGGGGGGGGTTGATGGGGGGTGAGGGTGCGTGGGGGTGTGGTGACAGTCAGGTGAGGTGCGATAAGCCTGGCATGGGCTCGGTCGTGTGGAGTGGCCCACTTGGTGTACTCACAGTGGGTGGTGTGGCCACCACAAGAGACTGTTCACGTTACCACACTGAGGGAGGAGACTCCCCCCTCCTGATGACCCCCTCCTCCCCTCCCACCTGACGCCCAGACGGAGGTTCTGTCCTTACTTCCTGCACGTTTGTGTTTCTTTGTTGTGTTTGTCTTTGTTGTGTTTGTGCAGTGAGACTGAGCTGATAACTCTACCTGGCGCAAACGTTGCGAAGAAAAGTCCCTCTCTCTATGTCTCTCTTTCTCTTGGCTCCTTCTCCCTCCATCTTTTCCTCCCTCCCACTCCCACATGAGCCTGGTGCTGGCTGCACTTGGGTTACCCCTCCGTCACAGCATCCCTCCCCCTCATATCTCAGGTATGCATGGAGGTAATTAGAACTCTCAGGGTGGATGGTGGCGAGGAGGGCCCTCGATATTAAGGCCTCCAAGCCAGACAGGAATTCGCATTCATGCCTCACAAGCTAAGGACGGCAGAGCATTTGCTCGTTGTCTTCTTTTCTGTCGTGTTTTGTAAAGTTTTATGGATGGAAATATGATCATGATTCACATTCTGTCGAAATCTGCATTCTTATCCATGTCGAATTTCTGTAAGAAACTTCTTTAAGTAAACCACAACAAGCATTATGATCTCTCCTGCGGCGCGGCCATGCCAGACTGGTGCTCTGAGTACTACACGCGCACGCACGCGCAGGCCAGCAGGATCGTTGCTACTGTCATTATGGTTGTAAAACAGATACTAAAATTTGGAGAGATTTTGCGCCAGAGTTTGAAAAGGAAACGTTGTATGGTAACGGAGTTAATTAGATTTAATGACAAACTCTGGAGATCATCTTCGTACACCCTGTATTGTTTACGTGTTGGCGAGGATCGTTCCTATCTGCCGAAATACCGTAACCAAGACGAGCTTTAGCATCGAGCAGGCCGAGGTACCTGGCCCTCTCACAGCCCCGTCTGTAAATACACGCTCATGATTTATCGCCGCCGGGTCAAGATGGTTCGCACACCTCGCGTGCATAACGTGTCCTACGTGTTCATACAGCAGGGAGGCGTCAGGATCCCGTCCAAAAATAATTTTAGGGGACGAGGCAGCTCTTCAGCCCGCCCGTTCCCCCTCCCTCCCTGCCCGCCTGCCACTCATCATCCCTCGGCAGCCGGTGGCACAGTCTTGATAACTCCCGCCACATTAAGAGAGATTACCACGGGACATGCCCTCAGATACGGGGCTAAGTGGCTTGAACGACCTCGAGGGGAAGGGAAGAGGTGCTCTGATGTGGGACGAACAGGCTGAGGGAATTGTGAAGCAGCCGCGAGAGAGATGAATATGGTGATACAATGGGAAGCGAGGAAGATAAGGACTGAAACGTCTACTCAGACAGAGGATTGCAGTGGGAAAAAAAAAAATAGATATTATGATGATGACAGCGACTTTCTTTTTTTGGATGAGGTTAAGATCCTGTCAAACAGATTGTTGCGTATGAAGCGTTATTTATAACCTTGCACGCATGACCTCCCCATGTGACAGCCTGGCCGGAGTCGAGATCAGGACTTAAGAGACCCGTATGTTAGGAAGAGTTCAGTGGGGTTGCTGGGGGGAGAGAGAGAGAGAGAGAGAGTCACACCATCTGAGCTGTGACTCACTTGGGCACCAAGCAACGCACAGCATCTCACGTGTGGGGGGGCCAGGGAGTAGTGGCCAGTGTTGTTCCTTCGCCTCGACGGACGCGTTAACACAGAGCTTGGTCTGGGCAACAGCTGATGTGTGTGTGTGTGTATGTGTGTGTGTGTGTGTGTGTGTGTGTGTTTACCACGGCAGGTGTAAGGTGCTGGTTCGTGGTGCTGCTGCTGCTGCCCGTGAGACACAACAGGTGTAGGTGGAACAGGTGTAGGTGGGTGAGACAGATGCCTCATGATCCGTGGCTGGGTAATGGACAGTAATGGTACCGTGGCTTTCTAGTCTAGAGGATGGAGAGACGATTGGTAAGGTAGAGGATTTGTGGGGTAGGAGACAGTGCACAGGGGAGGAAAGGTAATGCAAAACGAGTGATATACAAAGACGAGGGAAGATATGGAAGAGGAGGCCATGCGAGGATGGCAAAAGGAAGATGAGGGATAGATAGGAGAGCGGAATGGAAGGGGAAGAAAAAGATGTTGGAGGAACGGAAACTTTGGGTAGAGTAGGAGGCAGGAGGAAGCGGTGAGTGTGGGTAGACACAGGGTAGAAAGTGTGTGTTCACGTCAGCACAGCAGGAAGGGAGGGAGGGGTTCACACACACAGGGGAGAGGGGCTGACACAGGAACTGCCTCTCTGCCCCCGTCAGTAGCGTGATTCATCCCTGCTGATAGGAGGGTCTTTGATGAAATATTTGACCGACGTTGACGACCTACACTGTGTGTGTGTGTGTGTGTGTGTGTGTGTGTGTGTGTGTGTGTGTGTGTGTGAGTGTGTGTGTGTGTGTTTGGGCAGCCAAAGGGGACCTGATGATGTATCCCAGTAGAGGCTGTTAAAGACATCTAGGTACCCGGGCAGGTATGGGAGGGAGACACTGTCGATGTGTGTAGAGCTACAATGAACGGAAGAGATCAGGGAACACATGGCATATATGCTTCACCAGACTGGATTGAAGCACAGTGGGGTCCCGCAGGGCTCAGTCTTGGGACCGTTTCTGTTCGTAGTCTTTATAAATCGGTTAACTGGAAGGGTTCGAGTCATACCCGAGTATCTCTTGTGGATGATGCGGAACTTAAGAGTGGAGTAAAGATCTCTGAGGACTTCATCATTCGTAAACAACAGAGCCCTAGATGTGTTCCACCCGTAGTAAGAGACATGGCTGTGGAAATTCAACTTAATTAAACGTTAAGTGATGAAGATGGGACGCGGTAACATGAACCTAAGCTATGGGTATCATCTTTCAGGAAGCAAATTACGTGTGTGTGTGTGTGTGTGGAGGTGAGTAGGGGAGGGGGAGGGGGAGGGGGTTAATTCAACACGTAGCCCTTCGAAAATGTAAGACTATAGTAACCAATCCAGTTTAGTAGATATTCATAGTTTGGTTTTTCACTGAATTCCGTGTAATGTGGCTCCCCCTGCTCCCCAACACACTGTATTTCTCACGTATTAATGGGGTTGTCTCCCCCCTCCACACTGGGTGAGCTTCGCCTCTTCTCCCCCAGTAGACGGCCCTCACCCCCGGCCAACTGTCGGCCAGGACATGCCAGGACGACCCGCGTCGTCTGCACGACAGTAAGTTCAATCTCCGTCATTCTTTTGCAAAGTATTCAGATATTTTCTCCGCTAGTGTATTGAATCGAAAAGTATTTTCCAATGGTTGTCGTCGGATATTTATAACAACTGATGGAGCGCGTGTGAGGCAGAAAATCTGTGCACACACCTCGGAACGAGACCGTTAAATACCGACTCCCTCATCCAGGAGGGCCGCTGTGTCCCACAGTGGCCAAGAAACGACGAAATGGTCACCTTTATTACGGTCCTGCTTCACCTCCCTCGTCTGCTGGAGGTGAACATGCCGGGGCATGGGTCTCGGGCGCCCTTCTACGACCTGTAGAACGACCTCTCGTCGCGGAAATGCGTCGTACGTCAGTGTTTGGGTAAGGGGAAGTCACCAGTCGTAACCTCCACCTGGCTCCACCTGGCGCGCGAGCCTCACCCCATAGGTTATGACATGAGTCTACTTCCTTTTTTATTTTTTTTTCCTGACATGTATATTTTGAGGGCGAAATAATTCCCCTTTTTTTCTATCGCTTTAGTTGATGAACATGGTAGATGATCATATTTATATACACATCGATATAGAAATAGATATATTCAGAGAGCGAGAATTAGCTGTAAGATAATTATATATATTTTTGGAACGCATGAATGATAAATACGGCATATCGTTATAACAATGTGATGTAATGACTTTTATATATATATATATATATATATATATATATATATATATATATATATATATATATATATATATATATCACCTTCCTTGCGTGCGTGTGAGAGATTGGGATGTGATCAACTCTTATTTACTTCACTACTGAAGAGACGAGTGGTGTAGCCATCATCTCTTCCCGTGGGAGACCTGTCTCCAGTGCACAGGTATGGCTGCTGAGGGAGAGGTAGAGAATATTACTAACCCAGGTATACCTGATCTCCCAACACACTATAACACCACAACTATGTGAGTGCACTCTGAAGACGAAGAACCTTGGTCACGAGCCAACACAAATATCAGATATGTTCAGAAATATATACATATTCATTCCTTTTTTTATATGCAACTGAAAGAATTTTTATACTCGTGAATTTTGATTCATCCCCTTCCTACATGTGACGTACTCATCTGTACACCATCCCCGCCCAGAGTCGAGCATGGGATAGGTTCGAATCCTGGTACCAAGCCCTTCCCCCCCCTCCCCCCCTAGTCTGACGACCGCTGTAACCCGCTGTAACTCTCTGCAGGTTACAGGGAGTTGCAGGAGGGCTACAGCCTCCCTGATGTCTCCCTCGGGTCGTATATCAGCCTCCGTGGACGACCTAATCCTGCAGGATGCTTCCAGCACTGATCCTACCTCATTATGGCTCGTCCCTCACCTCCCTCCCTCGCCACCACTACTATTCCTTCACTCTGCTCCTCCCTCACTCGGCTCCATCACTGCCCACAGGCCTGAGACCCGACTTGATATATGTAGTCTTCACACAGGAAGCGAACTGTCATATGTTACTTTCTTATCTTTCCTTATTTAAAGAACACTTTGTGAACATTTCCTTAAGGAAGTTGCTGTCATGTGGCGAGGTGGCGATGGAAATGAATAAAGGCAGACAGTGTGAATTGTGTGCATGGGTATATATGTATGTGTCTGTGTGTGTATATATATGTGTACATTGTGATGTATAGGTATGTATATTTGCGTGTGTGGACGTGTATGTATATACATGTGTATGGGGGTGGGTTGGGCCATTTCTTTCGTCTGTTTCCTTGCGCTACCTCGCAAACGCGGGAGACAGCGACAAAGCAAAATGAATAAAATATATACATATATATATATATATATATATATATATATATATATATATATATATATATATATATATATATATATATATATATATATATATGAGAGAGAGAGGAAACTTACTGCCGGAAATTAAAGAGCCAAATCCAAGACTACCCTCATTTCACATGCATTTACTATGGTTCATAGAAAACGGGAATTGACCACGATGTACGACGTGCCCCGGCAGTACACGGGCTAACGCTGCAGAAAGAACATGGGAAGTACTTACACATATACTTACATACACTTGAAAAACGTACCCCTTGACACAAGTAGGTACACAAGTACACCTACAGCCACGAACAAAAAAGACACGTACACTCGCAAGTACACGCCATACGTACCGTTCCTCACACGGACGCCCTAGAGAAAAAAAAAGAAAACGCTCTTAAAGAACACACACATAACCTGTCTTTACAGCCGCCGCTCATAACCCGGGTTGGTTATAATTAACCGCGGCAGGTGAGGGGAGGAGGGTGGGGCGCCAAGGAAGGGGAGAAGGGGAGCTGTTGGGAGGGGACGGAAGTAGGATGGGGAGAGAGAGAGAGAGAGAGAGAGAGAGAGAGAGAGAGAGAGAGAGAGAGAGAGAGAGTTAAGAGGGAAGCTGATGTTGATATATGTTGCCCCCGAGGGTGGCTGACGAGGGGAAGTTAGGGGAAGGGGAGGCCAGGGGAAGGTAGGAAATAGTAGGGGAGGCCAGAGTAAGGCAGGGGAGAGCAGAGGAAGGTAGAGTTAGGCCAGGGGAAGGTTAGGGTAAGGCAGGACAGCCAGGTATAGGGAAATTAGGGTCAGTCGACCCTCACGAAGGCAGACGATGAGAACTAATTAGATTGTTAACCTACGGAACGATCTATCGAGTAGACTGGTTGAGAACAGTAGTGTAAACACGTTGAGGGTTACAGACTCGATAGATACTTGGCTTCACGTCCACAACCGTCTGTATTTGCGCCTCCTTTTTGACAGTGACAAGTTGCAGGTTATTCTGTGTGAATGATCTGTTTGCCTTCTGACTTCTACCACACTGTTCTGTGAGGGTCTGAGGACCCTTCACACACAGCCTCGAAAGGACTCGGTGGTCTACTGGTGTTTGAATTCCTTTGTATGGGAGAAAGATCCAACACAAACACACGTAAAGTGTACACTGGAACGGGCCATCACACGGGATGAGGATAGACGGCAACAGACTCGAGTGTGGGAAAGTCAAAGCGAGCAACATGTGTGGACGGTTATAAGGAAGTACAGCTGTCATGTCAGGATAGCGGACGAACGGAAGAAACCAAGAGAGGAAACTGTGAATGCTGACTCTCTGATCCTTGACACCGCCGACATTCAAAAGTTTTAGAAAATTGTGTGATTGTAGAAAAGGAAATTAAGAATGTTCAAGAGATGGGGGCCTCTCACAAGGGTAGAACTCCCCCCTCCCCGTACAGTACAAGAGATGGGGCCCTCACGAGTGTAGAACTCCCTCCCCGTACAGTACAATTAGGTAATTACAAATAGGTTATTACATGCAGATGACTCATGGTTCCCCACTTTACCGATGCAAGTTTTGTCCCAGCTGCTGCAGCGCCGCCACCACCCAGCAGGTCGCGTGTGTGAAGGCTTGGCTGCCAACGTAAACACCTGCGAAGTGTTTTGAAGGAAGAAGAACCAGAGGCTACGTAAACACTTCCCCGAGGGTTGGCCATCCAAGGCGAGGGTTTTGTAAACAGAAATGAAACGTTTGTACCAACGTTTGACAGCTGTACCTTCTTCAGGTTGGTGCTGGTACCATTAGGTTATACATTCTTACCTTCGTAGGTGCCAGAGTCTAGTGGGTGTTACCTAGACACCTTCGTCAGGCACTTGGTGGAGCCCACTAGGTATTGCCCGGTTGACTTCGTCAGGCAGGTGTGGAAGCCCACCAAGTGTTGCAGTGTTGCCTACGTCAGGCAGGTGTTGGAGCCCACCAGGTATTGCCCAGTTGACTTCGTCAGGCAGGTGTGGAAGCCCACCAAGTGTTGCAGTGTGGCCTTCGTCAAGCAGGTGTTGAAGCCCACCAAGTGTTGCAGAGTTGCCTTCGTCAGGCAGGTGTTGGAGCCCACCAGGTGTTGCAGAGTTGCCTTCGTCAGGCAGGTGTTGAAGCCCACCAGGTGTTGCAGAGTTGCCTTCGTCAGGCAGGTGTTGGAGGCCACAAGGTGTCACCTACACACTTCCGTCAGCCATTTTGCTCGTACCTACCAGGTGTTACCCAGTTTGCCTTCGCCAGGAACGTAATTGTGATGCCACGCTTCCCAGTTGTTGTCCTTTACATGCATCATTAAATGAATAGTAAATGAATAAATGAATGACGTTTTATCGGATGCAGGCACCAATTTGGTTGAAAATATACAGCTGAATGATTATAGATGTTACAGAAGTGGGAGGCCATGATAGTTACTAGTTAACTAATCATACGAGAACTATAAGATTATCATCATCATTATTAGGACAAAGCTGGACATTTGCACACACTGGATAATCACATGAGTGAGGTACACGTAGATGACAGCTAGGCTGTATGATACACTGTACATGGAGGAGTTGACACAGACAATGGTATGGTTTATACATTATGAACTTGGCTGATCATTACACTGATGAATGGTTACAGTAATACAGTAGTTCACATACCACGTGACCTAATCAACAGCAAATTGAGCTGCTCATAACCCATGACTGTCTGAGTCTCGGTCCGACCCGCCTGATTAGCTCTTGTGTCACGCCCGCCATCACGGGCGGCGTCTGGCCCATGACTCACTTTCTCTGTACTATGTTTGGCTCAAGATAAGTGGAAGAAAGAAGGAAGGAAGGAAGGAAGGAAGGAAGGAGGGTATTGCCACTTCTTTCATCCTTGAGATCGAGAGGAGACATGACGTTGGAAGTGCCCCCGGGGGAATCCTTTACCCCCCTGGGGAGGACTGTGTCCCGGGGGAATCCTTTTCTTAGTGGGGATTTCTGTGGCCACTGGGGAGGGTCTGTGTCCTTGCGAAGGACTATGGGGGAGGACTATGCCCCCTGTGGAGGACTGTACCCTAAGGGTGGCCTGTGGCCCTTGCGAGGTCTGTGCCCCTGTGGAGGATGTGTCCCAGGGAAGACCAGTGCCGCTGGGGATGCCTGACCTGAGGGGAGACCTGAAGCCCTAGGGACCTTTGCCCCTGGGGTGACCAGTGCCCCTGGAGAAGCGTCTCCTGCAGACAACGTTGGTTTGGTGGTGCCGTAAGCTGGGTAGTTGGTTATTTGGGCGTGAGGCACGTCAGCTGCCAGGGTGGTCATTAGAGGTCGTTAGCCTCACGCTATAACAACCCAGTGAGACTCTTGAACCCTTCCTAAACGAGCTGAAGCAAAATCCAAGAAGTAACTGATGTATATCAACTGTGCATATCAACTTAAGTTAAAAAAAAGTATATGATATTGAAGAAAGTTCAAAAGATGGGGTTGTACGAGTGTAGAACTCCCTCCCCCGTACAGAATAAATAGGTAATCACACACACACACACACACACACACACACACACACACACACACAGTGTTCGCTGGGATAAACATCCGCCAGGATACGGTGACGACTTTACCCTAGCATAGGAACGAGAGTCAGCGACTGCTCTACTTGCTCGGAACATTGTATGCCCTTTCTCGTGCGTGTGTATTTACTGTCCTACACTTAAACTAGGCAACGACGAATTCATAGGCTAAAACTTGGCTCTAGCGATATATATATATATATATATATATATATATATATATATATATATATATATATATATATATATATATATATATATATATATATGATGTGTGTGATGGTAACACTGTATGTGGTTGGTCGGTTCGGTAGAGGGGCTCCGCCCAGGATGTGTTCTGGTGTGGCTACGCTTCCCTCATAGCTACGGCGGCTGGAGAGAGAGAGAGAGAGAGAGAGAGAGAGAGAGAGAGAGAGAGAGAGAGAGAGAGAGAGATCTTGAGTAAGGTTTACACCTTCAGTTCGTGACGGCAACAGTGGGATGCGACTGGTCATCAGGAAGGGAGGAAGACGCGTGACGCCGCCTGCCGACGTTGCCTCGCCTGACTCAGCCGTGGCGAGATGATGCCCAAACCGTTGCCTTAGAGAACGAACACTGGGGAGAAAACCAGCAGTGGGGGAGAAAACCAACACGGGGAGAAAACCAACACTGGGGAGAAAACCAACACTGGGGAGAAAAGCACATTGATAACTTAGATAACAAACGTTAAGGTCTAAGTTTACTTCTTTTGGTTAATGTTATACTAAGACCTGGCGATACGTATGAACTTCCAGGTGTGTGTGTGTCCCAAACGTGTGCTGCAGGTGTGTGTGTGTGTGTGTGTGTGTGTGTGTGTGTGTGTGTACGTGTATGAGGTCCAGATATAGGGATGTAAGGGAGTAGGGTGTGTGTGTGTGTGTGTGTGTGTGTGTGTTGAATTATCAACCAGGAGAGCAGCTCACACCTGACGTGAGACATATTGATTGTTCAGCAGGTGAGGTTGGCCAGCACAGGTCCCCCTCCTGGTATTCATCAATCTACCGGTCTCCGTCAGGTGAATCTTGGGAAATGCTGAGACTGGCTGGGTTCGAGACCCGGGGACTGTGAGGGGGACTGTAACATGGCACAGACCTGCTGGGAACCATACCTCCCTGGGCCCTGCGAGGGACCATGAGTCCCCCCGTGCCTCTCTGCACCCATGGGGCGTCTCACCTGGATAACTTTCCCTCGTTTGTAAACTTCTGTTTACTTGCTGATTATCCTGACCAGCATTTTACAAACCACACTCGTTAATGTTGTCCCGATCTCCCCCCTTGAAGACGAGTACGACACACACCTTTCAAGCGACCTGTCAAATGTTTCTGCTCAATCGTATGAGAACATGTGGAGTGGCTTGATCCAGATCATGCACTCATATTGATCAAGACCATTCAATAAGTCTTCTTATGTCTTTGAGGCTTCTCTGCTTTCCAAGTCTTCTTCCCAGTCCCATCCTCCACTTTGTATGCACGTCGCAAGTTAGCATTTAGTATTACAAATATTTTCACCACGTCTTCAGTAACTCGCTCCTCCGAATCCCTCATTAACTACTTAACCGACGGTTAGTTATTCCTGATTAGAGTTATGGAGTAGTTTTGATACGTCATTTCGCGAGAACTACGAATTAAATCCATGTTTTCTAAGTGCTAGAGTTTGTTGAAATATCCCTTTTTCCGGTCGAGAATTTCCGACCAAACCCTATGTCATATTTAGCATATATTTACCAGGGTTGAATATTTGTCTGTCTATTGTTTCATTTTGCTTCGATGCCTTTTCCTAAAATGATTTCATTCAGGAATTCCTCTGCATTTATCAGGAATAGAAAGGTTCCAACTCTGAGTGTTGTGGGACCCCGATCCTAACCCTCTCGCAGTTAGAAAAGGTTCCCACCAGCAAAGATATGTTTACTGTTTCCTCAGTGTGCCTAGGTTTAAGCTACCCATTGTTTACAGCAACACTGTATGAAACGTATGACTGAAACACAGAACCATCTCACATCTAGTGGCTGGTGAGGGTGTGTTTACTCAGTAACATGTACTTCCTCATCTGTTATTATCTGGATGAACGGATTCCCATTCGACATTCTGATAAACGCCTGGAAAGATGGGAGGTTCCAGAAATGCTAGCCTGGAGGAGGTGTTGACGAAGTTCCAGACAAGCTGGGGCTCTATGCATTGTGGTAGTGGACGTGCTACCTTCGCTTCATCTGAGCCAGTAATCGGTTAATTTTTCCTCCCACATGTAGGATGAATGAAAGCCGTCTAATATGATACATCTATTATTAGAAAATAATTATCACAGCAAAACATGGAACAAATGAGATGGTCGGTGTGGCAATGATGTTCACAGGAATTTTGAAAATATATATTATATATATATATATATATATATATATATATATATATATATATATATATATATATATATATATATATAGAAAGTCGTACTTATCACAAAACAAAGGTATGTTAGGCTTCATAGACTCAGGCAACGATAGAAAACCCGCAGTCTCCACATCATCGCTTTATCATCACCTCTTATTACAAGGAGGGAGAGTGTTCGTCGATCACGTCCAGCACACACAGACTGGAAGGTTTCCAGTGATGACTGCGGAGGAGTGGACGAGAATGCAGTGAAGCAGAACACAACTTCTTCCTGGTCAGTGTAACACAGAAGACTGACTATATCTTGTGGCCAACGCATACTGTGGTTCATTGGAAGAACGGGCATTGCTGGGTTTGAAATAATATAGTGTGGCGAAGGATTACAAGGATTGTGTTTAGGTTTTGAAGAAACGGTGACTGATTAAGGTAAAGTGGAGGTCGACAGAAGAGGGAAGGTGTGGTGCGTGGTGTAGATACGTGTCCTGTGGCAAGTCATATGACTGTAGGTCAGTGTTTAATGATCAGATCTCAAGGTGGAAGACTGATGACTAGTGGACTGCCACTGGGTGGACTCGTCCACTAGAGCGATGTAATGTGTGTGTGTGTGTGTGTGTGATGTGATATCTTGAAGGTGGTGGGGTCGCTGAGAGGTCGTCAGCATTGTCGACGGCACTGTCGAGGGTCTGGTCCACATCTGGAACTGTTGATACCCTGGCACTAGATCTGGCACTGTCGCAAGCTTAGCATCAGATCTAAGAGAAGCACAACATAAGACCCCGAGCGTCTGCCATTGCCCATGTCTCCATCATGGACGGTCAACCCAGCTCGACCTCAAGAGCCTGAGGACGAGACAGCTGACGAAGGTTTAGAGGTCCCTCAGCGACGTGACTTGTATCCGAGAAACATGGAAGACGCAAGAGAGGCGCAAACACGTCTGAATTTCACGGATGTATGTTTGTTGAGTTAGGAGAGAATGCACAACAGACCTGATCTGCATTATGTGGATTGAGAGGAAGGGATGCAGTTGGAGTGGTACGTCTGTATGGTTACGGTGGAAATTAATCTGGTAGGGGTGTCATTGGCTAAGTTGGAGCGGTGGAATAAGCTAGGTTGCTTTGGGTTACATGACGAGTCTGGCTCTCGAATTCCTTGGCAAGGCTGAGGAAAGATTATGAGAAGACAGATTCCACTCGCTGATCAACCACTGACTTTCAGAATTCCCCCCCTAAAATCAAAGACATATTGTACAACAAAGAATAAGTGCTTTACATAAGTAAAACTGTTTTGCGAAGTGCATATTATAAATATGGTAACTCTGAATATATATTATGTATACACTAGATAGAAATTACTTATGTAAAATCAAAGGAACAAATTTTTTAAAGACCTAATTCACTAAGATAATGGTACAAGAGAGTGCTAAACTCCCCCATCAGGCTTAAGACGAGGTAATTCTTCCTTCAAAGTATAGATTAACGAATTTACGATCTGTTTAGCACTCTCCTCTAGAACTTTTCTGATTTATGAAGTTAAATATAATACTATAACAGTCACCCCTATTCTTAACCAGTCCAATACGATGTAGGGATTAGATACTCGAACGTAAACATAGCCAAGGTGGGGTACACTAGTTGATGTTTTGGTTGGACCCGGACCATGTGTCTGTGACAGACAAAAACATGGGTCATCATCACCACATGGGTCATCATCACCACATAGGTCATCACCAGGCAAAAATCATTCCATCGTCCCCCCGAAAAAAAAAGAAAAAAAAAAGAAGATAACTTTCTGGTCTAAAGTTTCCCTCTTAAGGTGGGGAAAAAAAAAAGAGGAAAAAAAATAAAAAGATGGATCGATCCCCAAACCGGATGGATGTATGTGTGGAACTTTCATCCAGAAAATGTTTAGCAAATTATTCCATGACACGTGTTTGGACCAGCCACGAAGGATGACTTTTTGGATGCATGAGATGTGAGAATCATGAAGATAATAATAATAATAATAATAATAATAATAATAATAATAATAATATCTATGCATAATGACTGACTCGATTAATCTTTTTATATACATTATATATTTTTTTGGCATATATATATATATATATATATATATAGGATTTAATTTGACATCACTGGAAACGAGACATGATACTTCGTAAACATTTTGAGTTCGGAAATTGTATATATATATATATATATATATATATATATATATATATATATATAATCGTCAACGCCACAGTTTCAAGAAGTACATTTGAAAATACATGTAAAGGCAATATTTTTTGTGGCGATGTAGACTTCTTAATAAGATAGACAAAATGAACTGCTGTTTGGTAACCCTTCACCATGATGGCGAGAGGAGATCAGAAAATGATGAAGAAATCATAGTACCACATTGCATGGAAATATACCTTTTTATCTCTCTCTCTCTTTGACTATACTGTACATTGCAGTCCAGCTGTACCTATTATATACTACACGTAAGTACCTGATGCATGATGAATATCATGTGATTTAGATTATAGTGGTATACCATGCATAGCAATGCAAAAGTGCCTTCATATATTTATATATATATTGACTTATCTATGTGTATGAAACCTTAACAACAACAACAAAAAGGGTCTGTGATGTGTGGGCTTTCAATCAATGCAAAGTGTTGGCGTGCCCGTGAGATGTGCTGCTGTATAAGTCAGCTCACTTCTAACAACTTTGAGACACATGTGTATATATTTATACACACTGTGTATATATATTTATACATCTAGTTTACATGTGGAGACGAAAAGCTCTCCCTAGAAACAAATGATTGGTACTTAGCACTGCATGATTTGAAGGCCCCACCCTGAGAACTCTTTGCCCACTTCAAGGGAGTTGTTTACAAAGTTTACAATGCCCACCAGGACTCCACTCAGCCAGAGAATCAAGTTGGGTAATTTAGTTTCATATAGTAAGTTCTGTGTCGGTACTAAATCTGACAGTTGTAAATATCTTTATTACGTGTGTCATTAAAGATCAGAACTTGGTTTCTTACAACGCATATGATATATTTGATGCTTTATGTTATATTTAAGAGTACAAAAAAAGTTTTTTTTTCTCATCAATTGTCACGTGAATGACTCTGGTGTATGTTCATTATCCTCGCTATTTCTCATCAGAATAACTTGTCTTTTAAGGTCCGCCTGACCTGGACATTTACGTCAGCAAATGCGTCGTAGCTACAATACAGAGTCGTCTAGATTAGATTGATTATCCTAAAGGTTTAGCCTCTGGTTCTATTGATTCTTACGTCTATTCTCGACTAGCTTACTGATTGTTCACTGGTGATGATGGGGATCTATGTCCTCTGCTTCAGCTTCTATATATACTTCTAAAGTTTAAACTTGGGAATAAGGAAGATGATTGATATAGATCACAGTGAGTAACTGGTCTGAGAAACATTCTTCTAATGTCACCCATGATAGAACACTTCTACCTAAGTTCTCTCCGAACTTAATATACATTTTTTTTTTTTTTTGCTATTTGGAAATGAGATAACTTGTTTCACTACAGAATACATGAAGCAAGCGAACAACCTAATGTTGAAAGCATCATTGCTTTCACAGGTGAGTAATCTCAAACCCCGCAGCGTAGATAGGAGAAGATAATGAGATAAATTCATCTGATATGAAATTCTCTTTGTTGAAATACCATGATGTATTTTTTGCGTAATTCATATTTCTCTCAATTCTTTTTTCTCCCCCTCTCTCTCCAGTGTGATGATGTCATGTCAATATTCGCGGTAGATATTCTTAATAAAATACTTCTATACAAACACAAGTTTTTACAGTCAACTACTGAGGAAGAAGCTACCGTAAACCATGATGGGTTTTACCCTCTGAATTATCCTAACATCCTCATGTGTACATTGAGCGAAAATCCATTGATGGTGAGCTTACATTGGACGTCTACAGCACCATGGAAATGGCTTTACTCCCACTTTGGCATGGCAACAACATTCTCTGCACCAGAACAAGACCAACGCAAGCTTACATCTTGATACAAAAATATTGGTAATGATGAGCATTCATTGATGGACAAAATATAGAATTATTTTGCCCCCTTTAGAACATATACCTCCTCTTCATACAGAGAGAGCCAGCTTTGCTTAAGGTCTTGAGTCGTGTAAATCATTTACTGACCAATAGACACGAAAGTTTTTTTTCTTATCTTTTTTTCTTTCTCATCTCTTCATTCTTTCAAACTATGAGACACTGGGTGAAGGATAGGGCATCTAACATTTGTATCACAACATTTCTTTATCAATTCCTTGACGTGCTGCTCTTTAAGGCCTTGGAGTATCAAAACTAGCAGCGTGTAGTCACAGTTTAGTGCATCTGAAAGGCCCAAAGTCCACTGTCGGAGATCCACGTATTTTGTGGTTTTGGTTTAGAGTACCTGAATAAGCCTAATTCAATCCTCCGGTCGGTTTATTATGATGGTCTTGGCGTCTTACCTCCGCCAGGCCTGATGTTACCTCCTGGTGCTTATGATTCCTCCAGAAAGGTTCTTGTTACCGTCAGAAGTCCTCATGTTACCTCTAAAAGTCTTCGTGTTACCTCCAGAGAGTCACATGTTACCTCAGGAAGGCCTCAAGACACCCTCTTAAAGGTCTCATGTTGCCCTCCAGATGGCTTCATATTACCCTCCAGATGGCTTCATGTCACCCCCAGAAGGCCTCATGTTACCTTCTGAAGACTTCCAAGAGGAACTCTCATGTCCATAATCAATCACTGGATACTTGTCCTTCATTAATGTCGTCAGGTCTGTAAACCATCGAAGTCCTCGGATGTAAACCATGGAAGTCTTCGGATGTAAATCATGGAAGTCCTCGGATGTAAACCATCGAAGTCCTCGGATGTAAACCATCGAAGTCCTCGGATGTAAACCATCGAAGTCCTCGGATGTAAACCATGGAAGTCCTCGGATGTAAACCATGGAAGTCCTCGGATGTAAACCATCGAAGTCCTCTGATGTAAACCATCGAAGTCCTCGGATGTAAACCATCGAAGTCCTCGGATGTTTTTAGGGAGCCTTGGTCACGTGGATCTGGAGAGTGGCTGGGGCCTTCGTGGTTGGGGGTTGACCCTCCTGGTCGTCCTCGGTGAACACAGCCACCTCAGTTATAGCCACCCACGACTTCTGCTTCGCGCCGATGGATATTCTCAGGCACTGGATGCCCTTCGGGATGACCTTCCTCAAGTTCTTGATGTCGAGCTCTCCATTCTTGAAGTCCTGGACGGGTGAGAAGTTCTTGCACAAGGCACGCTTGGGGGTCTCCATCTTGACGAAGGTTGAAGACACCTCCAGGCTGCCGTACAAGAGGCGGTCGCGCATCTGGAACACAATACTCTGATGTAGACGAAGATTCAGTCGTTCGACATATCAATAGACAGCTTCGAAGTTATCACATTATTATTATTATTATATTTACTATTATTATTATTATTATTATTATTATTATTATTATTATCATCATTATTATCAACATTTTATTATTGTTCTGAATATTTAGTGATCTTAAATCATGTCAAGATGTCTACAAGTCTTGCTAGTACTTGGATATTTCTGGTGAGTTTGTGAATACGAAAATCAAAGTTAAGAATTCACTGATATGGCTTTGCGCAGGTGTTTGTCTGTGCACGTGAGAAGGAGTTTGACACTTGTGGGGGTCGGCCCTACGTCTTGACCCTCACACATGGATAGAGCAATGCTGGGGAAAACCTGCCATCTTCGGACAAGTCCACCTCCTCCTGCCCCTCCCAGGACTAACCTTCTTGTTGATGGCTGCTCCTGTGAGGATGACGACCCTAGAGATCTTCAGCGGCTCGGGGAAGAGGACGTCGAAGGTGTCCCCAGGCTTGGGGATGCCCCAGAACATCCCAGGGGCCGAGGAGTAGGCGTGCTCTGCCAGGTAGGCCTTGTACTGCCGGATGGTCGTCACCACGTCGGCTGTTGGGTTGACGTGCGAGAACCGACGCTTGACGAGGCTGTAGAATGGGAGAGACGATGGTGATCCGAGGTCGATATGTAGAACAAACGACCACACGAGAAAGACATTACAAATGTGCCCGTTGGCCCTGAATGACGTAGATGAGGTAAGATGCAACAAAAGGAGTATGCATGTTTATCCCTCCACCCTCACCTCCCTTCATTCAGTAGCTACCTGAACTGATGAAAAATCTGTCATGCTTTTGAAGGTAATTATGGTGTGCAGTAGGTCAGTGAGGGATTTCCATCCACAATAGGCGCATGGATCCCATGAATTCCATCCAGGTACACTCAAAGAATGTATAGAAACACTTGATAGGCCGCTTGGAAGAAGGTGTAGTGCCAAGGGAATGGAGGAGAGAAAATGTTGCGTCCAGTCTAAACAAAAGAGATCGGAAAATTGCATTGATTATGCCCAGTATCTTTGACGAGCACTTCAAACGATAGGCAGAAAGGAAGCGGATGAGTGTTTGCAGAGGAAAAACTTGAGAAAAAAAAGGCGATGCACAATGAATTTTATATGATAAGCAAATCCTTTCTTGGACTACAGAGATGAACAGGTTGATTGTGTGTTCTCAGACTGTGTTTTTTGCTTAAGGCGTGTGACACGTCTCGTACAGGGTCGTGGTAAAGAAGTTGGATTTCCAGGCAGTCATATGGAGGCCGTTCCGTCAGGTTATCGACCATGGTGGAGGGGAACAGGGGACTCGTCGGAGGAACAGGGGTCTTGCAAGTGGGTTTGGGTAACTAGTGGCGTGCCGCAGGGCCTCTGTATTAGGTCCGCTGTTCTTCATCTACGTTCAAGACTTGCTAGAAGGACAGGATTCGTATACACGTACGTTGGAGGATGAAGCTAATGTCATGAGCAAAGTAAAGAATGACCAGGTTTGCATCATCTTGCAAAAGAACTTAGACAAGCTTTACAGTTGGTAAGATAAGTAGTTGATGAAGTTCCACCTAATCAGATGCATATCATTGTAAATGGGACACAGTGAAGGAAAGCCTCGAGATGATGAAACTTGACAAGAAACAAGTTTCATGAATCAGTGTGAGAGGGAATTCAAGAGGTAACACAGTGCCCGGCCTTTTGCTTGAATATTACATCAGGATAATTGTAAAGGAGGCAAACACTTTACTGATTTATATGAAGACCGAACGTAAGTACATGGACAAGATGATGTTCAGTAGATTATTTAGAAGTTGTGATAGATCTGTACCAGAACTTTGCATGTCAGGTTTGGTCACAACGCTGAAAGAATCAAAGATTTAGTAGAGAAGATGCAAAGGAGGTCAACAAAGATGGTGCCTGGTACAAGAACGTTGAGTCTCAGTGAAAGATTTAAGGTTATGTATGTTTGCTTACCATAGGGAAGAGAGGAATAAGTGAAACATGATTACAACTTACTAATTACTAAATCAGAGATACAATGTCAACAGTGAATGGATCTTCGAAAGACTCAGTGAAAGAGCAACCAGAGGACATGAAGAGAAACTCAACAAAGAAACTTGTTAGAAAAGATGGAAAGAGGTAATTCATAAGTCTTAAAGCCGTGGGAGAATGGAATAAGCTAAGTGAGGAAGCTGTGAATGCAGAATTGTACACACAACGTTAATAAGATGTATGACAGTAGAGGAAGTCGAAGGGATGGTGCCTTACGGGTTTAGAACTCCACTCTGCTGTACAACTAGGTAATAACAAAGGTGTTTACGTGGGATTCACGTCTGTGTCACCATGGCAAAGACACCACCCAGGCCTCCATTTTCTGTTCTGTGTTGTTTAGTTTAGCTGATCGTATCAACTCTGGCCACTGAAGACTGTCTAGTCTTAAGATTTCAATGCACAGACTTAGCATATATGGAAGCAAACGAGTTTTTGAAAGATATATTAAACTGTGGAGATGTAGGATATCAACATGTTTCGTAATGATCAATGTTAAGGTCACGTGCTCAATGTTAAGGTCACGTGCTCAGTGTTAAGGTCACGTGCTCAATGTTAAGGTCACGTGCTCAATGTTAAGGTCACGTGCGAACAAAGCTTGTGTTACCTTGAGCGGATCCACCTCGGGGGAATACAGTTTCATCTGAATATTTGCATGATTCATGAATAAATTTACCAAGGGCGAGTTCAAGTTCGTGCCTCCCCCTGCCCCATCTGAATTACTAGGCACGTGGAGGTCCCCAGCATGTGGAGGTCCCCAGTATGTGGAGGTCCCCAGCATGTGGAGGTCCCCAGTATGTGGAGGTCCCCAGCATGTGGAGGTCCCCAGCATGTGGAGGTCCTCAGCATGTGGAGGTCCCCAGCATGTGGAGGTCCCCAGCATGTGGAGGTCCCCAGCATGTGGAGGTCCCCAGCATGTGGAGGTCCAAACATGTGGAATCCCCCCGGCAAGTGAGGCATCTGGGGAACTTGCATCACAGCGGACTCTGCCCTGGCGACGTTAAACCACTGATTTTAACTCATGAAACTTTACGTGAACTGGTTTTTCATACACTAAGACCTTAGCGAGACCCAGAATCTTTAGTAAGTTCTCTTCAGCCGCTGCTTAAGGATGGAGCCCAGGATAAAGATGAACAGAAGTTATGAAAGCAAAGAATATATTTGCCTTCAGGTATCGGAGTCACTGAGTTTTACACCGGTAAAACTTGTGACGCAGTTATGAAGACTTTATAAAATCAGGGATATTTTTAATTAGTGAAATTCACAGATTGCTATGTACTTATCCCTTACGTTACCCTTGAAAAATATATAGTGTATGTGGTTGTTTTTATCTCTCGTATCTTTATTAATCAATCGTAAAAGTATATAGGTGTCAAGAAGAGTTGATATTCAGATTTGAGCCTCCTTCTCTCCAGAGCTTGAGGCCTCAGTTTAACCCACAATAAATCATATACTTCTGATGGTCTTCTTCTATTGGTTTATAGACTTGATGATTAGCGACCGTTCTTTTTTTTTTTTTTTATGAGAGGCGGCAGCTGTCGACAGCACGAAGACCAACCATGAGAAGGCACGAGCATTGTGGATAGAAAATGCTCAGGCTATTGGCACTTGAGAACTTAGATGGCCAAAAGCACTGACCATCAACTGGTTACCACATGTGAAATGTTTACGAAATTCTGGCAAGTGTAGCGTTAATCCATATCCATTTCCAGAGAAGGATAAGCATGGTTGAGTTCACGATTTACTCCTCAAAAGACTTACTGGATGAGACCTACGCTAACATGCTTCCAGAACCTGGAATATAGACACTGAAGATAGGAATGCTGTCCCCCTATCCAGAGAAAATAACAGAACACCAGCCACTACTGGAACATGGAGAACATTCCAGGCGTAATTACTGTGTTTGGGTATTAAGGCAGTGTAGACGATCCAGGAGTGTAAAATGTAACTTATTTCTTTGTATATGAAATATTCCAGACTTCGGTACTTACTGATAACCGTAGCTACCATTTAATTATAAAGAAATAAGTTACATTCCTCATGTATTCCCTAAAGGGTATTGAGATGGAATTTAAAGTCTTCCTTAATGTATTTTCCATTCGTTTACTTAAATGTATCGTCCTATACTTTAATACCTTAATGCATAATCCAGAGGTTTACCTTCACTATTCAACCAGCATTTTACCTGAATGTGTTGTCCTTGAGAGACTGGGTCTTGTTGGCCAGGGTGGAGTGGACGCCGATGTGCTGGAAGAGTCCTGGAACCCTCCTGGTGGGGCGGTCCTTCGGGGGCTTCTCTGGAGCCATGAGGGAGATCCACTGGTTGATGAGGACGTCCACTGGGTGTTCCCGGTAGAAGAGCAGCAAGAACGACACCAGACGGTCCAGGTCACTACACCGCACCAGCTGGCCTATCCCCAGGAACCCGGCCAGCTGAAATGTGACCAACAGTTACTTACTCCCTCCAAAAGCTGAAGTGTGACCAACGGTTACTCCCTCCCTCCTGAAGCTGAAATGTGACCAACAGTTACTTACTCCCTCCAAAAGCTGAAGTGTGACCAACGGTTACTCCCTCCCTCCTGAAGCTGAAATGTGACCAACGGTTACTCCCTCCCTCCTGAAGCTGAAGTGTGACCAACGGTTACTCCCTCCCTCCTGAAGCTGAAGTGTGACCAAAGGTTACTCCCTCCCTCCTGAAGCTGAAGTGTGACCAACGGTTACTCCCTCCCTCCTGAAGCTGAAGTGTGACCAACGGTTACTCCCTCCAAAAGCTGAAGTGTGACCAACGGTTACTCCCTCCCTCCTGAAGCTGAAGTGTGACCAACGGTTACTTCCTCCCTCCTGAAGCTGAAGAGTGACCAACGGTTACTCCCTCCCTCCTGAAGCTGAAGTGTGACCAACGGTTACTTCCTCCCTCCTGAAGCTGAAGAGTGACCAACGGTTACTCCCTCCCTCTTGAAGCTGAAGTGTGACCAACGGTTACTCCCTCCCTCCTGAAGCTGAAGTGTGACCAACGGTTACTCCCTCCCTCCTGAAGCTGAAATGTGACCTCCAGTTTACTCTCTCCTGAAGCTGAAATGTTATTACCGGTTATATCGTCTCGGAGATGAAATGGTGCCACCAGTTTATTCCTGAAGCTGATAGATTATCACGAGTTGATTCCAGAAGCTGAAACATATCAGGAACTTACCTCTGCAAATGAAACATAGTTTATTTCTATAACTAAAACATAAGTTTATTCCTGCAGCTGAAATATATCACGAGTTTATTTCCAAGCTGAAACAGATCAGAGTTTATTTCTGCAGCTGAAGCATATCAGGAGTTTATTCCTACAGATGAAAGACAAATAAAAACAAGCAGAGTCTAAACCTGTAGTTGAAACATCAGTTTATTTCCATGGCTGGAAAAGAATGATGAGTTTATTTCTGTGGTTGAAACAACCCAGGTGTTTACTCCTGAAATTGAAACATATCAGGAGGTTATTCTTACAACTGAAACACATCAAGATCGTATTCCCTCTGCTGAAACACACCAGAAGTTTATTTCTGCAGGTGAAACACATCAGGAGTTTATTCCTTCTGGTGAAACACATCTAGAGTTTACTCCAGTATCTGAGTTTATTTCTGTTCGTGGTTTCCATTAAGGAATTCCCAGCAATATATTGTCATTTAGGTCCTTAACATGGAACAAAGTCGCACAAACTGTACTGATATTTTTCACATATCTCCACATAGCATAACATATATTCTGTATTGAAGACCCTAAGATGTTTACCTATCTATTTCTGGATTACGTAATCTGTTCTGATATTCTTTACAAACACATGAATCCAATATTTATGTGTTTATTTATCTGTATTATTTGTGATATTTTTCTCCCCTCAACATTCCCCACACTGCAGAATCGTTACCAACATTTCCCACACGAGCTGGACTACCCCAACATCGTTACCAACATTTCCCACACGAGCTGACCAACCCCAACATCGTTACCAACATTTCCCACACGAGCTGGACTACCCCAACATCGTTACCAACATTTCCCACACGAGCTGACCAACCCCAACATCGTTACCAACATTTCCCACACGAGCTGGACTACCCCAACATCGTTACCAACATTTCCCACACGAGCTGACCAACCCCAACATCGTTACCAACCCTCGTTACCAACATTTCCCACACGAGCTGGACAACCCCAACATCGTTACCAACATTTCCCACACTAGCTGACCAACCCCAGCGTCTAACAACCCTCGGCCGTGTTGTGGGAAGTATGATCAAGCCAACCCCTTGTTCCTTCATGTATGTATGTATGTATGTATGTATGTATGGTTCTCTGACTCCTCTGATATTTGCATATAATACCCGAGGGAGATCTCCCTCGTGTCAAGGGGTGAACGCATCGTGAAAGCGTGGTATGTGTTGGTCGAATTATCCTCAGCACACGACGAAGGTGTTCAGACCTTCCTGGGGTGTTTGGATGTATGTATAGATAGTATTGGTGGACGCCGACCCTCGTAATGATCCTGGCTTTTGAAAGGCCTAGCATGGAGGCCCAGACGACCCAACCCTCTTGGCCCAGAATCATATGATTGAAAAAGGAATATCTTTTTTTTTTAATCCTCTTCGAAGAGATATTGACGACTGTGCTCGGTCATTCTCTCCAAAAGCCGTCATATCTGGTTTATATTCATGGTTCTTGGTGAGTAAGAGTTTGAAGTGTTTATCAGTATCAAAGGTTTCGGTAAGTTTTATGCGCTTAGATTCATCAAAAGTGAATGGAGTTGGGATCTTGTGGAGAGTTTATCAAGTTATAATTATATTAAATAAGCGAATGATTTTAAATTCTGCTTAAAGTCACTAGTAACAAAATCCACCCATCATCATTGTGTCATCATTAAGTTATATATGAAGATCATCATCATCGCTTGGATGACACCAGAAATAGAGTTTAATCAGGTGGCTTTCCATCGTAATCTAGAGGACTGCTGTGACAGAAGACTGCTGTGACCACAGATTCTACTGTGACATTCCAGTTCAAAGTATCACTAAACCACGCGGACGGATGCACAGGTAGAAAACGAGATGAAATGAATGAAAGATAAGATTGATTGAAAAGAGATTATAGTTAGTATGATAGTTAAAACTTGGCGGGGGGAAAAAAACTACTTCAGTTCAGTCTTGTGAAGGAACTTGATGGTGACAGAGACAGTACGAGGGAGCCAAGGATTCCTACTTTTCCTCGATGTCTTGATCATCTTTTTAACTTTAGTAAATATGATATAATGTGATCGTCCCTCGGTTCAGTGAACACGCTTTAGGAAGGCGTCTTAGGGTGATGTGTTGGGTCCTACACCCCTGGTGCTGGGTCCTACACCTCTGGTGCTGGGTCCTAGAATCCTGGTGCTGGGTCCTACACCCCTGGTGCTGGGTCCTACACCCCCGGTGCTGGGTTTTACACCTCTGGTGCTGGGTCCTAGAATCCTGGTGCTAGGTCCTATACCCCTGGTGCTGGGTCCTAGAATCCTGGTGCTAGGTTCTATACCCCTGGTGCTGGATCTTACATCCCTGGTGCTGGATTTTACACCTGTGGTGCTGGGTCCTACACCCCTGGTGTTGGGTCTTACACCCCTGGTGGAAGCTGGCCTCGTACGCCCCTGGTCAGGAACATAACCGAGACATTGTTGTCTTTTATGAAGCTGGAAGGATACCAGTATTCAGATGATCGTTTTCGTTAATTGTTTGTTGATCTGTTAGACTTAAGTCTGATGACGTTATCTGCTGATTTGGAAAAGGTCTTTGAAGGCTGGTGAGATGACGCATACCTACAGAAAAAATCATGATTAATGGTTGATGTGATTTGCTCTAAACACTCCCGTGATTTTATTCCATTAGCAAGTTACAACGTCTTGATGAGGATAAATTCAAGAAATTGATCGTCTTATTCATTAACAGTTTATGGGAAGGTCAGAGAACGGGTGACCTTATGGTCTGTGACGTGGTAATGTGTTATCATGATATTATCTTCGGTACAAAGATGGATTACCAGAGAGCACCAACAGCATCATGTTTCTTCGAGTTCTTTGTATCCCCTTGTTTGCTTAAAAGGTTTCGCCAGTGGCGACACTGTGTGTATGAACAGGAGTGACTAACCTGCAGTGATATCCAGTGGTGGTTCTTGTGTAGTGTCACGAAGTCCTTGATGGCAGTGACGAAGTGCTTGGCGCTTAGGACATCGTCCTCCAGCACCAGGTAGTAGGTCGAGGGGTGGCGCATCCAAACGTACCAGAAGAGAAACGCGAAGTCCAGTACCTGAAGAAGGTGAGGATTGTAAGGGCCTGGTGCGTAGGGCGTCCCACTGAGCACCTGATGGTAAAAGTCTGGTATTTTCATCACTACGGTGGTGATGGAGTGGTGGTAGGTGGTGGTGGCTAACGGGAGCGTGTGATCGTAACTTTAAAAAAAAAAAAAGATTCCCAAATGCGACGTAACGTGTGTGTGGCGAACAGAGGGGAAAGTTGTGGTTTATGGATACGTCGTCTGGTGTAGAAAAAAAAAAAGGTCGCGACCCAGAGGTAGTTAGATGATGATAATGGTGAAGGGGGGAATGGGAACCTATGAGGATAGTGAGACTGGAACTGGAAATTCCATCGGCATCAGAGCTGAAATACAGAGATGATGGGATTGGTTGTGGGTTAAGGGACATCCAGTTACATGAAACATCACCTTCCTGTGCCTGAGGTAGGAGGGGGTCGGGTTTATAGCAATAGGGTAAAGGTAGTGTGCTCAGAGAACATCATACACTTGCACTGGGTCTGTGTTTATAGAGAGCAACGGGAGAACTCTGACCTTCGCTGCAGAGGAGGGAAAAAAAGATTCTTAAGAGTCTGAATTACTCAGACGATGTTGCATGAGCCGCTGGCAACACTGAGTATGGTAATGCCCACGACTACCATTACTGCTACTACTACCACCACCATTACTACTAGTGCTATTACCATTATTACTACTACTACTACTACATCTACTACTTTTTCCTAATACTTACGCCAATAGTCAAGAAACGTTTGCTACTAACACGAATGAAGGGGTCTAAGATATCTTCATCCGAGATATCAACACTCAGTGACAGATAATCACACACACACACACACACACACACACACCGTGTACACGTGCACGTACAGCGGGTGTTACCTGCTTGGTCCGCCACTGGACCCTGGCCACGGAGTCATTGTAGGTCCTCCTGATGGTGCTGAAGTCGATGCTGGGATAGAGGGTAGCCGGAGGCTGCAGCACCCGCAGTAGGCCAGACTGGATCTCCCGGCTGTACCGCAGACCCAGGTCAAGCGCTCGCTGGGTCCTGCCATCAGGAGGGGAGACGTGGTGTGAGAGAGAGAGAGAGAGAGAGAGAGAGAGAGAGAGAGAGAGAGAGAGAGAGAGAGAGAGAGAGAGAGAGAGAGACCCCAAAGTCCAAGCGAAAAAAATCATGCATTCCCCTTAAACTCGGTAGAGGGAAAAGGTCAGCAAAGTAAAGTTTCTTTCCCCCACTTCCCATTTTCCTCCGGCAATACCCCGTACAGGGAACACGTAGGAGAAATACCTTGCAGAACTAAAACACCCGAAGGAAATTTTTGTAGAGAAGTCAGAAATGTTGAGCAAAATTGAATATACTTTGCATCCCTTTGTTAATTTTCTAGGATATCTAAAAGATAATTATAATAACTTTGACCTTCAACATTGCGACCCCAGGAAGCATCTCTGGTCAGTTGTGGAGCCGTTAAACATTTTCCTTTTGTTTCCAGAAAGTTCGTTAGCGCAGCTTGGCCAAGGCGAGATCAGTGGTTGAGAAGGTAATTAAGAGAATTATTCAGTCCCGAAGAGTCTCAGGTGATGAACAGACTTAATTTTGAATGTATTAATCGTGCTGCTGTGAACCACATATTGTGGGAGATTAATTCACGTGTCGATACTGTTATCAGTAAAGAAACTCTCTGTATCAGCATTGTTGTGAAAGGAAAAAGGGAGAATATATATATATATATATATATATATATATATATATATATATATATATATATATATATATATATATATATATATATATATATATATTGGAAAGGATCACAATTTTGCGCGTGATCAAGATATTCCTATGAGTCCACGGGGAAAATGAAACACGAAAAGTTCCCAAGTGCACTTTCGTGTAATAATCACATCATCAGGGGAGACACTGATGGAATATATATATATATATATATATATATATATATACACGTACGTGGGAAAGAATCACAATTTTCGCGTGATCAAGTATATTCCTAAGAGTCCACGGGGAACTTATCGTGTTTCATTTTCCAAGTGGAACTCTTAGGAATATACACACGTCGGTATATGAGAGGGGGATATTTGCCAGGTTCAAGCTTGGCATGGGTTCTTGTCACATGACAGCTCGTTTCCTGGGTGTATGGGAATTATCTTTAGATGAGCCTTGCCTCTGCTGGCACAGGTCGTGTGTGTGTGTGTGTGTGTGTGTGTGTGTGTAATTACCTACCTGTACTGTACGGTTAGAGAGGTTTACATTCGTAGGGTCTCACCTCTTGAAGATTTTCTATCATCATATGCAGTCCACGTATACTAAATCTTCTAGTATACTCCATTCTTCCACCGCGCATGTTATAAAGGTATAATTTTACGTCTTTAACAAGTTTTAGCTTAAATATGTTATCTCTTGTGATCGCTCTGTATCCTTGCATTGTTCGAACTGTTCCCTTGTCTTCGTCATTGCTTGGTGGGTAATTATTTTTCTCCTGTGGCTCAGTTCTCTCGGAAGTCCGGTCCCATCCTTGGTGTTGCCTTCCTCTGGACCTTCTCCATTCGCTCTTTGTGTCTGTTTCAAATGCGGTGACCAGACTTCATAAGCTTATTCTAGTTTTGACCTGATGCATAAAGTGAATATCTTGTTTTGTTGTTTTATTTATTTATTTATAATAATGATTATTATCATTATTATTATTATTATGATTATGAATATTATTATTATTATCATTATTATTATTATCATTATTATTATTCTATTATTTATCATTATTATTATTATTTTATTATTATTGTTATTATTATTATTATTATTATTATTATTATTGATTGTGTTTATGTCTTTATGTTGTTGGCTGTTTGGGCTGTAGCTCCATCAACTACCAGGGTCATTAAGGCCGTAAACAACATCAAGTTATAATCACCAATCGAAATCCTTGAACGCATTCTTCATGTGTTCACCATGATCGTAACATCATACGTACACACCCTCACTGCATGTTTGGTTCTTGGTGTGTGTGTGTGTGTGTGTGTGTGTAAAGATTTGCCAAGACTGAGTTTGGCACGGGCTCGTATCGATGACAAGGATTGCAATTACTGGCACAGGTAGGGTGTGTGTGTGTGTGTTGTGTATGAGGTGTTACCTGAACATAGAACTTGGACGCCTTCCTAACTTAATCTACGGTCATACGCATCTCTCATCATAAACTTTATATATTTGTCTTTGAAACTTGATAGTCCTAACAACTGAAATGTTAAGGACTAAGTACTAAGTGATTAATAAAGGAAATTAAAAAACTAATCTGGTGCCGATAAACACATGAATCATCAATACGTGGTAAAGTAGATATATATATATATATATATATATATATATATATATATATATATATATATATATATATATGAAATAATTCCGACTGTATAAGTTAACCCTTAACCTTTGACACGAAAGAAAACGAACCGAAGAAAAACGTTTAAGGGATCCTATTCTAAATATCCCATAGTTACTATGATTCAATAACTGAAGCTTCCCTTTCCTCCAATCCAACATCAGTGGCTGGAGAGCCCGTTATGTTTGCATGAAGAGATATAAACTAAATGATACAGATTTCTTGCCATTGATTTATATTTTCCCTGTATAAGTAAAAGACAAAATATAATAATTTTGCACTGAAGTACCAGTGGGGAGAATTATTTATAATAGGCAGTGTACAGATGCGTAGCGACAGATATATAACATCAGGTTCACATGGAGAGGGATGACATAAATACAGAGGCTCCCAGGTACAAGAGGCACTGATCATGTGGTTTCAGTGCATTATTTGGTCGACACGTTTGTGGCTGGGTCAACAGGCTCTGGCCCGCTGTATGTAGGAATATATCTGGTGTCCAGTTTGAAAGCAGGAAGCCCAGAGACTCCCCAGATGTACCTCCAGTGAACGTGGGACTGATTTAATACAGGGACACTAGTCAAAGGGAACAAAATATTCCTTTTATATTCGTTGGAAGAATATGGAATGTCACTAAATGGTCGTCCAGGAGAGACGCAGGGCGGAGGGTCGTTCAGGAGGCATTAGGGGAAGGGGTCTTGCAAAAAAAAGGGGGGAAGGGGAAGGCGGGTCGTCCAGGAAGGTGAGGAGGGAAAGGGGGGGGGGGTCGTCATCATAACAGAGGAACATGTGGAATGTTACTGGAGGTTGGACTGCTGTTGCTGGATTGAAATTCCACTCCAGGTTCGTTGGAGAGGAAAAAAAACCTTATAATAACTTAATCGCTGACTGGAGGGGACGGGTTGTGTGAGAGTGGAAGAGTTTGGCTGGAGGTGTGTTCCCAGGTGTGTGGTGAGGAACGGAAGACAGACATGAGGGAGTAAATAGAGACTGAAAGGGAAGCGGTTAATTCAGATCAGGGCTTCACCCCAGCTGTGCATCATTGTCAACTACGGAAGATAAGCTAGATCAACGAATAGTCGTTGTTGGCGGCGCGCCGTGTTTATATATCATTCGCGGCCGACATTGTCGAAATTCCCTGCGCTCCGATTGGCTGGCCTCGGGCGGGCCGACCCCGCCCCAAATCCACGACCCAACTTTTTTTTCTTTTTCATATTTCATCGTCCATTGAAGTGTTTGTTGTCCTCGACGCAGTGTGGAGTATCACTATGTATTGTTGACAAGTAAAATGAAAGTTGCATAGACCGAGCCTGATCAGCCAATACTATACACAGTTAACATTTAAACGTGATTCAAATCTTTAAAATCATATATATTGTTTTCCTCTTGATGCTCTTAGACTCCCAGTATCGCAGGAAGTGAGAACTTGATGATAGAGACATTACTGATGGTGATGATTGTATATTAGTTCCCCATGAAACTAATACATGATTGGACGAGAGAAAATGGTCCGGTCCGACTCCCCTCAAAAGACCAGGATGATACGATGTTAATAATTATTAATAATAGTTAATTATTTATTTAGTGATGCGTATTTGATGATTATTATCAATAATTGATACTTAAATTAGTCAATTTTTTATGTTATACAAATTGAAACTTTTTGTGGATCTAGACTCATGTTTTTTTTATAATACACATTCAGTCTCATACACAAGGTAAGAGAACTATATACATAATATTGATCACCCTACCATCATCAGCTGTTGATCGAGGGGGAGGGGAAATGGGTGAAGAATGGGAAAAAGATGATATGTATGGCGTCATGAATGAATATATATATATGGCGTCATGAATGAATATATATATGGCGTCATGAATGAATATATATATGGCGTCATGAATGAATATATATATGGCGTTATTAATGAATATATATATATATATATATATATATATATATATATATATGGTGACAAGGAGTAATATATATGTCTTTTTCTTCTCTCGTTCTTCTATCTTTGTCGCTGTCTCGCGTTGCGGTCAGCGTAAGTGACGACGAAACAACGAGACCTATGCCCCCCCAGTACCATGTTCTACACAGGCACGAGGTGAAGAAGAAGAAGAGAATTGAAACTAGGTTTGACGCCAAGGGCGTAACTGTGCTTGGCGAAGGGACGAAATGCAGGGGAATGGGATGTTAGCTGTTAAGAGTCGGTCGTCCTAGAGATAGTGACGTCGTTTCACAGAGATAGGCTGGTCGTTCAACTGTTTTCAGGCCGTCCAAAAATGTTTTTCAGTGCATGTGTCTCCAGTAGGTGATTCGAGTTGGTCGTCCCAGACGGTGACGGGTGGGGTATCTCTGCAGAGCGTTAGGGGTCTGGATCGGGGTCGCTCCAAGGCGAACATGATCGTCAACATCGACCAAAGGAACATGCTCAAAAACCCCACGATCTTATCCACACAAAATTCCTCACATTCAACATTAAATTCTACATATCCGCACAGTTCACCTCAACATTTCCTCAACATCAACATACCACCATTACTCCTCTTGGATCTATCCAACACTGGACCTCGCATACAGAAAACTATTGCTCTATCTTATGACTAAATCAATGACATTTTCTTCACGTACAATATTCATCAGTTGCTCAGCATTCCTTCACCTCTCAAGAATCCAAAATTTCCGACCTCTCCCATATGTTCATCTTCCTCACTGAGTTCACATCCTGCAATCAACCAGATATCTAAACACTTCATTTCTCCATTCTATCATCTACTATCAATACTTCTTCCAATTCTTTACATTCAAACACCCTACTTGTAGATCTAAAACTCAACTTGACATCATCCTCCAACACCTCTGTTCCACTATCCCCCCACACCACCTTCCAACATCGTCACCTCTTCCCAGTTTTCACTCTCACACAGCGGCTGAATCATCCGAACAACGTCATTCCATCTCCATCCCCACGGCACAAGGCTCCCGTCCACACCGCTGTTTACCTCCAAACCTTCCAATTGAAAACTTTACACCGGCAACACACACACCACCCGCAACAACCTACACAACACAGAGCACTGCACTCCTCTCTTCCTAACACGTCTATGCTTACATCCTCGATAAAAACTTTTCACTGCTTCTAACAACTTGCCTCCCACACCATATATTCTTAATACCTTCCACAGAGCATCTCTATCAACTCTATCATATGCCTTCTCCAGATCCATAAATGCTACATACAAATCCATTTGCTTTTCTAAGTATTTCTCACATACATTCTTCAAAGCAAACACCTGATCCACACATCCTCTACCACTTCTGAAACCGCACTGCTCTTCCCCAATCTGATGCTCTGTACATGCCTTCACCCTCTCAATCAATACCCTCCCATATAATTTACCAGGAATACTCAACAGACTTATACCTCTGTAAATTTGAGCACTCACTCTTATCCCCTTTGCCTTTGTACAATGGCACTATGCACGCATTCCGCCAATCCTCAGGCACCTCACCATGAGTCATACATACATTAAATAACCTTACCAACCAGTCAACAATACAGTCACCCCCTTTTTTAATAAATTCCACTGCAATACCATCCAAACCTGCTGCCTTGCCGGCTTTCATCTTCCGCAAAGCTTTTACTACCTCTTCTCTGTTTACCAAATCATTTTCCCTAACCCTCTCACTTTGCACACCACCTCGACCAAAACACCCTATATCTGCCACTCTGTCATCAGACACATTCAACAAACCTTCAAAATACTCATTCCATCTCCTTCTCACATCACCGCTACTTGTTATCACCTCCCCATTTACGCCCTTCACTGAAGTTCCCATTTGCTCCCTTGTCTTACGCACCCTATTTACCTCCTTCCAGAACATCTTTTTATTCTCCCTAAAATTTACTGATAGTCTCTCACCCCAACTCTCATTTGCCCTTTCTTTCACCTCTTGCACCTTTCTCTTGACCTCCTGTCTCTTTCTTTTATACTTCTCCCACTCAATTGCATTTTTTCCCTGCAAAAATCGTCCAAATGCCTCTCTCTTCTCTTTCACTAATACTCTTACTTCTTCATCCCACCACTCACTACCCTTTCTAAACAGCCCACCTCCCACTCTTCTCATGCCACAAGCATCTTTTGCGCAATCCATCACTGATTCCCTAAATACATCCCATTCCTCCCCCACTCCCCTTACTTCCATTGTTCTCACCTTTTTCCATTCTGTACACAGTCTCTCCTGGTACTTCCCCACACAGGTCTCCTTCCCAAGCTCACTTACTCTCACCACCTTCTTCACCCCAACATTCACTCCTCTTTTCTGAAAACCCATACTAATCTTCACCTTAGCCTCCACAAGATAATGATCAGACATCCCTCCAGTTGCACCTCTCAGCACATTAACATCCAAAAGTCTCTCTTTCGCACGCCTGTCAATTAACACGTAATCCAATAACGCTCTCTGGCCATCTCTCCTACTTACATAATTATACTTATGTATATCTCGCTTTTTAAACCAGGTATTCCCAATCATCAGTCCTTTTTCAGCACATAAATCTACAAGCTCTTCACCATTTCCATTTACAACACAATATATATATATATATATATATATATATATATATAGGCGTCATGAGTCGCCGTGGAGCGCTGGTGAGGGAGGGAGGTGACATGGTGAGGAGGTGCCGTTACCTGAGGCTGGAGTCGGCGTCGGCCAGCAAGAGGAAGATGAGGATATCTGTCCTCTCCTGCTCCGTCGTCTCCTTCAGGATGGAGTCGATGGTCCGGGTCAGGTAGTCGTCCTTACGCCACACCGAGGATATGCCGATCGTCAGGTACCGGATGTTGCTGTCGAGAGGACGAGGGTGTGAGAGAGAGAGAGAGAGAGAGAGAGAGAGAGAGAGAGAGAGATGGAAAAACTTAGGTTTGACGCCAACTGGGCGTTAAGGATTGTGTTGGGGGAAGGGACAGAAAGGGGGAGGGGGGAATGGTGGTGTGTTGGTGTGGTTGAGAGGGAGTGGGTCGTCCTAGAGAGATGAGGGTGAAGGGTCGTTCACGAGAGATAAAGGGATGGGGTCGTTCGAGAGTGTTTAGGGGTAGGGGGTCGTCCAAAAGAGGTGAGGGGTGGATGGGGTCGTCCAGGAGAGGTGATGGAGTGGAGGGTCGTCCAGGAGGGGTGAGGGGTGGTTGGGGGTCATCCAGGAGGGGTGAGGGGTGGTTGGGGGTCATCCAGGAGGGGTGAGGGGTGTGGATCGGGGTCGTCCAAGGGAGGTTGGGGATCGTCATCATGACAGAGGAACGTGGGACACAAAGAGAACATCACAAGACACAAAAGCAACAGAAAACAGAATATTTCCTCTTAATCAACATTAAATTCTAACATTATCTTGCATAGTTCACCTCGTTAATACAACTCCTGACAGCTTCAAACATACCACATTTTGACTCCCATTTGGTCACACATTGGAAGATAGAGAGAGAAATATCTCTATCTGTTTGATGGACATAGAATCAAAGATGATGTTTTCTTCACGTACACATCTTCATCAGTTGGCTCAGCATTGCTTCACCTCTCAAGCAATGTCATCATAATTCCAAGATGTCTATTGTTCTATCATACCTCACTGTGAGACACATCTGCACCTCATACTCACTCCATACTGTGCTTCATCTATTTTACTAGAAGCTTATCATACTTCTTTAATGTTCTTTTACATTCTAAGACATCCCACTTTTAGTAGATCTGAGGAAGACCTCAATTTGACATCATCCCTCCACACAGCCTCTGTTCCACGTAACTCCCCCACACCATCCTTCCAACATGTCCTCTGTTCCCCCGTCAGGTCCTCACACGGCGGCGGCGGGACCCTCCTCGTCCCACGCCCGCGGGCAGCAAGGGCTTCCGCGGCCGAACCAGCCGCTGTTTCACTCAACCTTCAATTGGAAAACTTTCCCTCCGCGCGCCGCACACACACACACATACACACACAGGTCCTACACCACCTCTCTTCCATGAGACCGTCTGACGCACTCTCATGTAACTGGTATTGAGGTCCCCGTCTCTCTCTCTCTCTCTCTCTCTCCATTCAGCTTTTTCTTGGTATCTTAACTCCCCCCCTCCGCAGCCGCCGCCACCACCAGCACCGTGGGAGAGGAACACTGCCCCCCTCCCTGCGTCAGGTACCCACCCGTCCTCTCCCTCTGCGTCGTTGCCCAGCAGGATCGTGTCGTTGGGGATGGGGATGGGGAACGGGACGTCGAGGAGTCCATTCCCCACCACCTGCTGGTAGTCCCGCCGCTGGGGGACGCTGTTGTTGTTGTTGATGCCAGAGCCCCAGGCCTCGAACTCATGGCCACACACTCCTCCTGTGGGGGAAGGGCAAGTGCGGTCAGTCTCCCGACGAAGGTGAGGGCCAAGACGGGAGTGAGTGATGGAGGGTTACCATAACCTACATAATATTTTAGTGAAGATGACATTCAAGCTTGAGATACATCATCAGTCATAGAAAATGACGTATCGCCATAAATACGTCAAGTCTGACACTAAATAAAACACGAGAGAAAAGGCAAAACGTACTTAGAGAAATCACTGGTGCCATCACGAACGTACAATGGGAGGCATGTTCACTATGTGAACACAAGGGAACACAGACAAAACGTCATTCTAGCCATATTTGTGTAACCCAGCCACCGTCTACATGCCTCTGCTCAAGATTATGCTGTACAATATCGTGCACCTGTTCTAAGTGATGGCAGGAGGGCAGCTATAATTCTTGTTACAGAAGGAGGATTAGTTGATGTTGTAAACACGGGGTTACTCTGGGGTGGTACATGGGTGTCTAAGCTGTTGGTTTGCTCTGAAGGCGACACAGGTCTCTGTATGTGAGGTATACAGGACACAGGAATCCTCTTCTTCGTACATACTGGGCATGATGATGCTGTTCTGTGATGGTTAGAAGGCTCGTTCTCTGTTCTAGAGGTTACAGACCTTGGCTCTAGACGTAAGAGCCAGTTAGGAAGTCTGTGCCCCAAGGTTTATAAGGCGCTGTTTACGAGTATACGATGGGTCAGGTTGAAAGGCAGTGTTGGTGATGTTCTAGTGATGTTCGGGTACCGATTCTAGAGATGTTAGAGTACCTAGGTGATGTTCTAGAGATGTTAGGGTACCTAGGTGATGTTCTAGAGATGTTAGGGTACTTAGGTGATGTTCTAGAGATGTTAGGGTACCTAGGTGATGTTCTAGAGATTTTTAGGTACCAATTACCACTCTAGAGATCTTAGGGTACCTAGTACTATTCTCAAGATCATTGGCCTTGTTCTAGAAGATATCTAGTAGGCGATGTCGAGGACTTAGTCCTTCTAGAGGTAGTCAGAGGACGTGCACGTATTTTTAAGGTGACTAGATTCTAGAGCGAACAGAGCAAGTTTTTTCTTTTTTTGTAAGACTATTCTGGACCCAGGCGACACACACACCAGCCAACGACACCCACTGGGTTCATCTGTTGTGGTGTTTCATCACGAAGCAACGTTAGCTGCTGTCGGTGCTGAGCCGCACCCCCAGACGAGGGCAGACTAGAGCAACGTGGTATTCTCTCTCTCTCTCTCTCTCTCTCTCTCTCTCTCTCTCTCTCTCTCTCCGTAATTACATGTTCGTCCCGTTTTGTCTCTATCTGTCTCTCTCTGGATCTGAATCCATATGTCTGTCTACCTTTATATTCATCTATCTCTCGTACACTTCTCCGTCAACGTGTTATGTCTGCGCCACACCCACAGCAGCAGCACCAGCAGTAGTGTGGTGGCCTCAGGTGGCATCCTTGCCACAGGTGCTCGCGTCACTGGACGACGCAGTGGTTGTCTGTGGAGTGCGTTACTCACGATGATTTATGCAGTGTATTAATAACTGGGCCACGAAGGGAGACAGAGCGAGGAATGATGATGATGATGATGATGATGATGATGATGATGATGATGATGATAATGATACGTGATTGATCATCAGCAGAATCTACTGAAAGCGGTGTGGGCACAGATACGCAAGGGCAGTGACCTGACTCCATCTTATCAGTCGAGTCTTACATAAACTCAAGATTCAGTTCCACAATTCGTGCTTCATGCTCGTGACCTGGAGCGCAGGTCAGTAAAAAAAACTGATGGAAACGATTCTTTATTGTCTTGGAATTTATATGTCACTTGTCACATTCATTGCCACCTGTGGTGGTTCTTATTCAAGTCTTGATTAGATTTGTGTCGAGGGGAAAAAAAGGGTAAAAAAGTCTGTGTTTCAGGAGCGTTCCCGGACGCCTCCTGTTTTGCCCCGTGAGTGAGGATCCTGTCCGTGGTGTTCGTGAGGTCAGCCATTCCTTCAGTGGAGAGAAGTGTGTTTGGCCTCTCCTCTCCTGCCCCCCCCTGACGGATCGTCCTGGTCCTCGGCCAAGAATTTATCTCACGACTTTTATAAATTTGCTTTCCCTCCCATTTTCTGACTTGATAGCACCATAGCTGTCTACCCCTGGAGGATAAAGTCACACTTTCCCTCCCTGTTAGATATTTTTCTTCTTCTTCTTCTCATTCTTTGGACGACGCCAGACGTCCCCCCTCCACCGATTTCTCTACTGGCGTTCTCTCTCTCTCTCTGTGGTTCTTCCTGTACTGTGTCTGGTTATGTATATAATTACTACCTGCTTCTCATAATGGTTATGAAAGGTATTAACATTTTGGTATGGTAGTGGAGATGGCGCGGGAAACATTGTTCTTCAGTCCTGGTTATATTGGATTCGCTATCTCCCTGCATCTGGATATGCCATCCCAGGCAGTGTGTTCACATTGACCGACCAGTCCCGTGGAGAGGATGAACAGATGAACGAGAAGTCAGCTGATTGTACTCTCTAGTAGTCGAACCCTGGCTCGCCCCGAGAGATTCACAGTGAGCGAAGGTAAACCACCACACAACAGAAGCCTAGTGAGTATTCTGGAGCAATATTCTGACGGAATATTGGCATTAACACTAATATCAAAATTTGCTAGAAATATTTGATATAGTTTATATGTGGAGAACAACCAGGGAACCCCGTGGTGAAGGAGAACAACCAGGGGACCCCGTGTGCTCACCTCTGTGGTAGTGGGCGGTGGAGAAGGACAACCAGGGGACCCCGTGTGCTCACCTCTGTGGTAGTGGGCGGTGGAGAAGGACAACCAGGGGACCCCGTGCTCACCTCTGTGGTTGTGGGCGGTGGAGGAGTACAACCAGGGGACCCCGTGCTCACCTCTGTGGTTGTGGGCGGTGGAGGAGTACAACCAGAAGACGTTGCAGGTGAGGAGGAGGGCGGACACCAGGACCAGGACAATGGGCGCAGGCGTTGTGCTCATCGTCACAAACAAGTCTGCCAAAGAAAACTGAACGTGAGGCTCCTACTGGAAAAACTACAATATTATGAATCATATTTTTTCTCCCTGTTACACATATAACAGAAGAGAAATTAAGAGGTAAAGGATTAATCTACGTGTCAGTTATTTCATGGGAATGTGAGAATGAAACTTGTGTATTGCAGAAATACAGAAATTTCTCCAAAGAAAGAAAACGTAAAAGTTTAATGGGTAACTGTAACAGAATTGTTTCACTGAAGAAAGAAAACGAAAAAAAAAGTTTTTTATGGGAAACTACAACAAAAGTAATTGTTTGGGTAGAATATAAAAGATTAAGTAGTCGTAGAAGTGTTGAGGAAAATGGTATCATTTCTTCGCGAGTGAAGGAAACTGGAAATACATTTTCTAGAACATCAAACTGGAAATAGTTTTTCTAGCGCATGAGGGAGTCTAGGAAGAGGGGAATTACAGCGAGGGAAAAATGGTGTGCTGGACACGAGTTAGGGAGAGTGAGTGACGCAGGGAGATTATTGTGTGTCCCTTCTGGCCAGCAGGTGGAGGGAGATTATGGCTCAGACTAGGGGCTAGTGTTGGCTCAGAGAACCTCACACACACACACACACACACACACACACACACACGTTAACAATGTCGTAAAGTCTTCGTAAACATAAGAAAATCAGAAGAAACAGAAAACGAGAAAATTCATTATTATCATTATTATTATTGTTATTATTATTATTATTATTATTATTATTATTATTATTATTATTATTATTATTATTACTATTCCAGCACTCCTAGAAGGGGCCCTTGTGTTATCCCTGGATCCCTTATAGAGGGACACGCTCATCTCCGAAGCTGCGCTACAATCGGTAGCAGGGCAAGGGTGGACTCCAAGTGAGAAGTTCTTGGATGGGAGTGTACTGTGTTGGTGCAGCCTCGCCGAAGGTGACGTCTGGTGTAGCCAGGGGTTATGTACGTACTGCCACCAACACACTGGAGACCCGTGAGACGTGTGGTCAAAACGGGAGAAGCTGGGATGAGGGTAGGTCACCTTACACATGATGCGGGAGGCAGATGTCCACGGTGAGGGAGGAGAGGTGGCCATAGTGTGAGGGAGAGGTGGCCTTGGTGTGAGGAAGAGGTGGCCATGGTGTGAGGGAGAGGTGGCCATGGTGTGAGGAAGAGGTGGCCATGGTGTGAGGGAGAGGTGGCCATGGTGTGAGGGAGAGGTGGCCATGGTGTGAGGGAGAGGTGGCCTTGGTGTGAGGAAGAGGTGGCCTTGGTGTGAGGAAGAGGTGACCATGGTGTGAGGGAGAGGTGGCCATGGTGTGAGGAAGAGGTGGCCATGGTGTGAGGGAGAGGTGGCCATGGTGTGAGGGAGAGGTGGCCATGGTGTGAGGGAGAGGTGGCCTTGGTGTGAGGAAGAGGTGGCCTTGGTGTGAGGGAGAGGTGGCCATGGTGTGAGGGAGAGGTGGCCATGGTGTGGGAAAAGGAGGTGAATCAGCCTTCGCGAGGGGAAGAGAGAGGTAGCAATTACGAGGGGAGAGTTGCAAATTGGGAGAGAGAGAGAGAGAGAGAGAGAGAAGGAGAGGGGTAGAGGGGAGAGTGACAAGGTGAGAGGGAGGAACACAGGGGAGTATAACCACTGGGGAGGGGACGATATGTACCCTGGGCCACCCACCCCTGACCCATGATTGGGGGTAGGTAATATGTGTAATGCCCCCACCCCGTCCCTTCCATGCCCCCCTTCCCTGCCCCTTCCATGCCCCCTTACCCTGCCCCTTCCGTGCCCCTCTACCCCACCCCTTGCCCCCCTTACCCTGCCCCTCACCTCCCCCGTCCCCACCCAGACAGAGTGGGTGTGGACGTCCACCAGAGTCACTATACATAAAGGATGAACCTCCTGTGTTTATGAGGCCTCCAGGGACTAAGTAAGCTGATAAACACGTTATCATACACGCACGCACGCACACACACACACACACACACACACACACACACACTTTTCCTTTTTCCACATAGCGTTAAGACCAGACCACCTGGCTTGGACCTTGGGTCTGTGTGTACCTGTGTACCATGTATTTATACCTGTTATTTATCATCATATTTATCCAATCATTCATATATTTATTTCAAGACAGGCCGGTGTTGTTGTCCGTGGTATATCCCTGGTTACTGAAGACAGACACACTCGGTCAATACGTCTGTTTAACAAGCCTGGGAGAGTCGTTATGTAGCCTTGCATCTCATTACAGAGCCCGGAAGCTGGCTGTTACTGTACGTCACATCCCATAACATTTGGTCTTCATGGAAAAGGTAAGAAAACACATTTGGAGGTCCAGGTCACGGAGAGGGTAGTGTTGAGAAGGGGCGGTGGTGGAAGGGGAGTGAGGGAAGGAGGCGGTGGTGGAAGGGGAGTGAGGGAAGAGGGCGGTCGTGGAAGGGGAGTAAGGGAAGGGGGCGGTCGTGGAAGGGGAGTGAGGGAAGAGGGCGGTCGTGGAAGGGGAGAGGGAAGAGGGCGGTCGTGGAAGGGGAGTAAGGGAAGGGGGCGGTCGTGGAAGGGGAGTGAGGGAAGGGGGCGGTCGTGGAAGGGGAGACTAGCATGGAAACGTGAAGGACGAGACAAGAACATAAACATGACAGAAGTGGGAGTATGGTGTCCAGTGCGGTAGACAGTGAAGACTATATATATATATATATATATATATATATATATATATATATATATATATATATATATATATATATACATATATATATATATATATATACACATATATATATATATATATATATATATATATATATATATATATATATATAATATATATATATATATATATATATATATATATATATATATATATATATATATATATATATATATATATGTATAAGCTGACTGTTATATTTCTTTCTTGTGTCTCCCTTGATGATATGATTATTACAAGAAAGTGCACTAGGGAACTTATCGTGTTTCATTTTCCCCGTGGACTCATAGGAATATATATATATATATATATATATATATATATATATATATATATATATATATATATATATATATATATATATATATATATATATATATGCTGACGAGGAGGAAATGTTTGGGGGACAGTACTGGAGTGTAACCGAAGGACAGGAGGAGAGGGTATGGCCAGAGTGGGAGTAGATATGGTCAGTAACATCGGTAGAAACGTAGACAGGAGGAGTAGAGTGGAGGTGGTCATACATACGTCCAGGGGGTCGGGACACTCAAGGGGAAATGTTGCAAAAGGAAAATGGAAAAAGTGGAAATAAGAGATCATGACTAGGTATGTGGCTGTGGCGGAGAGAGAGAGAGAGAGAGAGAGAGAGAGAGAGAGAGAGAGAGAGAGAGAGAGAGAGAGAGGGGGTAGGAAACAAGGAAGACAGGAGGGTTTTTTTGTTTTATTTTGTTTTATGTACGGCAGGGGTAGTGTTGCTGGTGGTGGCGATGCCTTCTACGTCTGGCAGCGTTACGAGCTTGGGGAAGGGTAAACACACGCCGGGTAGGCGTGGCCCCGGGGCTCGCTGCCTGCACTCAGGGTGGAGGTGACGTGACTGTGGGAGGGAGGGATTATGTAAGTCGTATTTCATAATAACGGAAGATTTATGATGGAAGATCATCCGTTAAGATATTGAAACATGATTGATATTGGTCCGTCCTGCATGAGAAATACGTCAGTCTCGATTCCTGGGTTCCAGCGTAGCTCTGGCGACGTGTCCAGTGATGAATTATTACTCCCCATTGATCGATCTTCCTGTGTCATCAGAACCTCCCCGAGATGAGACCACTCCAGCGTTAGGGAGACGATGAGGGCGATTATATTGATCATCATCCCAGTGAGGCTGGGGGATCATGATGAAAACGATTATATTGATCACTATCCCAGTGAGGCTGGGGGGGTCATGATGAGGGCGATTATATTGATCATTATCCTAGTGAGGCTGGGGGGTCTTTATGAGAGCGATTATATTGATCATTATCCCAGTGAGGCTGGTACTGTGTCATGGTGATCATCCAGGAATAACACTTGAGATAGATCACCATCTGGAAATGTCATTGGGTCACCGATGGAACCCGGGTTAATGATTGATTCGATAACAAAAAAAAAAACTTTGGAAACCATGAGTCACCATAGCCCACGTGTCCGGGTATACGAATGTCCGTTTGAGAAGTCATAACCGGAATAATCTGAATATCGCATAACCCTCAACAACGTATCCGGAGATAGTTGATGACAATCGTAAGACAGACGATCATTTGGGCAGGAGATAACCCGCGGGGTCGGTTCTGTTGCCTCTCTGGGCTAATGAGAGGAAGAGGGTCGGGTGGAGAAAATATGAAACAGGAATAACAGAAGAGAGTGTTGAGCTGATGGCTGAAATACAAAGTTATGATGAAAAACAGGAGTGGAAGAGATTTAGAACACAGATACAGTGAAGGACGGGAGTGAAGGAGACAGAAATTCAGTGAAAACGGGAGTGAAGGAGACATAAAACAGAAATACAGTGAAAAACAGAAGTGAAATAGATAGAGAGATACACAGAAAAATACATTTTCGCCTGTTTTGGATATTAGGTTTATGGTCGAGTATGAATGCTTACCACAAGACGCAAAAAGAAATTAGAAAAAGAAAACTGGTAATGAGAGAGGAGAGGAGTTAAGGTGGATGAAGAAGCCCAGGTGATATGTTAAAGAAGATGTGGACGAACAATTGGCATATGTTATTATGGTGACGAGCGAGGCAGGCAGAGAGACGGCGAGACAGGGAGGGAGTCGACTAGTTCGCATGTGGACACCCCGAGGCCAGGAAGGGAGTCTGCTAGAACGCACGGTGTTACCCCGAGGCCAGGAAGGGAGCCTGCTAGAACGCACGG
Source organism: Panulirus ornatus (assembly GCF_036320965.1). Classification (NCBI taxonomy): domain Eukaryota; kingdom Metazoa; phylum Arthropoda; class Malacostraca; order Decapoda; family Palinuridae; genus Panulirus; species Panulirus ornatus. The sequence continues at coordinate 4,207,200 of NC_092231.1, forward strand.
GGTTGCCCCGAGGCCAGGAAGGGAGTCTGCTAGAACGCACGGGGTTGCCCCGAGGCCAGGAAGGGAGTCTGCTAGAACGCACGGGGTTGCCCCGAGGCCAGGAAGGGAATCTAGAACGCACGGGGTTGCCCCGAGGCCAGGAAGGGAGTCTGCTAGAACGCACGGGGTTACCCCGAGGCCAGGAAGGGAGCCTGCTAGAACGCACGGGGTTACCCCGTGGCCAGGAAGGGAGCCTGCTAGAACGCACGTTGTCGTCTTGAGACTATGACGTCACGAGGATATTCCTTTAGCAAATACACCAAAAAAAACTGAACCTTAAATCCAAATTACAAGACAGAAGATAGAGGGCAAAGAGATCTTGGACAGGTACGTCAAAGAATGAATGAAAAAATAGGGAAAACTGGATTTTTGAGAGGCCTTGGGCTGCGTCCGACCCCTCCCATCCGTGTGTCTTGTACGGTTATGGATCATGAGGAGAACTGGGGCAGAGAGAGAGAGAGAGAGAGAGAGAGAGAGAGAGAGAGAGAGAGAGAGAGAGAGAGAAATGATGAATGGGGAGGACTTACGGGGGATAGGCTGGGGATGAGGAGGGGGAGGTGAATGATTGCTTGTCATGAGTGATCATGAGGTGGGTCGGGGGGAGGTGGGTGGATGAGGGTGAATGTTTTCTTTTTAGTCGTTGACGTGCCATGAGTGATGATGGGGAGAATGGGTAAGGGGTCATGAATGATCATTTGTCGACCATGCGAAAGATGGGAGGTGGTTACCTACCCACCCCTGGCACTGGGAGAGAAAGGAGGAGCATCGCTGTGCACCCGAGGACGCTCTGTCCAGCGTCACACTTCGCCCGTTGTTATGAGCCTCACGACCCAACCAGTGTCCTTTGTACCATCTGCGAATTTGTGATTCTTGTGTACCAGCTTAAAGCCAGTGCCCACCTGTACACCACCTGTGAAGAAAGGTCTCCCGTACCACCTGTGGCAGAAATGCTTCTCATATTCGGCAACTTCTTCATCAACCATTTTCGTATCGCCTTAGAATACACCCTCCCATCTCGAACCGCAGTGTTTTCCCTTGAACGAATCCTACCTATTCTCTCCGCATCCCTTCCTTCATCCCTCCAGGCCCCTTCTTCCTTCCCTCCAAGGCTTCCTCCTCCAAACACGTATCAAATTGGAAATCATCCGACTGGTTGGACGTGACTAGTGGCGTACCACAAGGATCATACCTGGGACCCATGATATTCATGATCCACATCAGTCGGTCTGGAGACAAGACTCACCAGTGGGACTCCAGAATATGCTGATGGCAGGGAGGTACGAAACATAGCCAGTCAGAGGAATAGTCGAAGTGATTTAGACAAACTGATGGAGTGGGTCAGGACACGTTAGGCCTCCAGTGTGGACAGATGTAAAGTGATGCTTTTGGCGAGAAAGAAAAAAAAATGAAGATAAAATATGCTGGTGAATCATCATTAGAAGAAAAGGAAGATAAAGACCCTAAGAGTGAGTATCAGTAACGAAATACAAAAAAAAAAAAAAAAACACCAAGCTACATATACTAAAGCTCGGCGTTATAGATAGAGACACTTAGTGTGAAGTGAAGGATGCAATTGTCTTCGCAACACGCAGGACGGAACTCTTCTGCACTACGCTGCTTAATTCTGGTCACCAGACGTGATCAAAGTCGAAGAAAAAAAGTAGAACAAATTCATGGAGAAGCAACAAAAATCAGTTCCGTCTCTGAGCAGTAACCCTGATGAAGCAACACTCAAGAATCTAAAATTACTTTCTCAAAAAAAAAAATTGTCAGATCTTGTACAAGTTTTCGAAATGATGAATTGTATTGAAAAGATAACATACCCAAATTGTCTTCACATGAGACACGAGATTCAAGGACCAAAAATAACGCAATGAAACCGAAAGGAAAGATGTGATATCAACATACTTTTTTTTTTTTTTAACTGTATAACTGTAGATAAGAATGTCTCATTATCACCAGATGCTGCAATTGTGAAGACTATACCCAAACTTTAACATCAAGGCTGGACCTGGTTCAAAAAAGGGGGAAAAAATATATATATATTTGAGTTTTGTTGCTTTTACACACTTTTATTTTCCCTAGGTTTGAGCCTCCTCTTCATATAGCCTGCGCTGAAGTGGGAGTCGGGAACACTTCTTGTTCACGCTTCCCTGTAGGAATTCCAAGGCCATATAACCCCTCTATACTATATGGTGTTTCTTCTATATTTTTCCTTCCCTGCTGGTGGTTGTGCCGGGAGTGCGCGGTGGGCGGGGAGGTCCCTCCTGCTTTACTGTGCTGTCTCAACCATAAGTAAGGTTACAACCTCACGACGCTACTACTGTCCTCCAGCACATAACCCTACCATGGACCATCATGTCTCCTGTTATCTGAGCTTCCCGTGTTACTTCCCTCCTGATACCTTCCTCCTTCCCTCCAGAATTATCTTCCTCCTTCCTTCCAGAATTGTCTTCCTTCTTCCCTCCAGAATAATCTTCCTCCTTCCCTCCAGATTATCTTCCTTCTTCCGTCCAGAATTATCTTCCTCCTTCCCTCCAGAATCATCTCCCTCCTTTCCTTTTAAAAACTTCTTCCTCCTTCCCTCCTCTCTCTCCACTTCGCACTACTCCCTCCTTGCCTCTGGAGACAAGACTGACGGTTCACAATATAAAAGTTACTGAGACACGACATGAGGAAACCCCACTCGAAGGACGACTCCCAAAAAATGTACTGAAGAGTTTCGACCAACTGATGAAGTGGTCATACACACGACAAATGGATTTGATTCAGACTGATGCATTGTGATGTTTTCCAGTGTGAGTGCAGTGTAAATTATGAATCTAGAATGGTTCGTTAACCCTCAGAAGTACGAGAAGAAAAAGACCTTATTGTGATAATCAGTAATTACCTTGAAAAGGCAAAGCAATACGTAGTTGAGTGCGATAAGATGAATGTAAGTTTCATAACCAGAAAGATAAACTTTCAAACAGACGATGCAATATTCAGTCTTTGCAACGCCTTAGTCATCAGTTCTCATACAATAATATTGTTCAGGTTTGGTCACCAAACTTGATCAGAGGCGAAGAGAGATTAATGGGAATACAAAGAATAGCAACAAAATCAGTACCGTCTCTCAGATATATGCATCCTGAGGAAAGATTAAGAGATCTAAGTTCATTTTCTTAAAAACAAGAATAGACTCAAATAACATCCAGTAGAAGGATACAAAATGATACATAATTTCAACAGCATGATACAAGATGATTTCCTCACGTCAGACAGAGATGCAAAGACCAGACATAACGGCAATGAAATTTTCGAAAATTTACCATACTAAAAGTTATCTCCAAGTGTGAGGTTGCTGGACGATGAAGTAAACTGCCAACAGATATTATCATTGCCAGGACTCGCCGTAGCTTCAGATCACAGCTACACACAATACCTCACTGATATCAGACAGTAAATAAACTTGTGAAAAAAAGAGACAACTTATTTAAGATTCTTATGTACATTTAGTTTTTCTTTCTCCTTTTTTTTCCCCTCTGTCTCTCCATGATTGATCCTCATCCCTCGAGAATCTCTGTTCAGCATCGGACGAGGACAATGTTCCCATTTGCACTTTCCTGTATAAGACCCAGGGTAGTACACCCTCTCTTTACCCCATGTTGCTTCTTGGCTATTTTTCTTGCCGGGTGTTGTGCCGGAGGGAGAGGTGGTGGCTGGAGAGGTAAGTCTTTTGCTTCGCTGTCTGTCTTGTCCCTCTGTCTCTGATAGATTCGGAACTTGGGTACCATTACAACTGCTCATCTGCATATAACCTCGTCATGGACCATCAAGCCTCTAGTCAGAGTTTGTTAAGGGGTCACCAGCCTTGACCCGTGACACGCCACACATCTGACCCGTGACCCATTGACTCCACTCCTGTCTCCCCAAGACTCATGTCCTGGTCGCCAGAACCAGTCTTCCCTTCAGGAATCTCCCTCCCCTCCCCTTCCCTTCAGAGCCTCCTCCTCTTCCACTCAGAACAACTCCCCATCTCCGCCACATCCATTACCTTTCCCTCCTGCACCGTCTCTGTTCCTCCAAGCTCCCTTCCCTCCTGCACCGTCTCCTGTCCCTCCAAGCTCCCTTCCCTCCTGTACCGTCTCTCGTCCCTCCAAGCTCCCTTCCCTCCTGTACCGTCTCTTGTCCCTCCACGCTCCCTTCCTCCTGCACCGTCTCCTGTCCCTCCCTCCTGCACCGTCTCCTGTCCCTCCCTCCTGCACCGTCTCCTGTCCCTCCTCCCTCCTGCACCGTCTCCTGTCCCTCCTAGCTCCTGCACCGTCCCAGGAACTACTTAATCTTCCAGACTCTCGTCCTCCGTCCAGACGGTCTTCACTCCTCTCCAGATCGGCCCTGCTGACGTATCCTGCACGACCCTGGACGCTCGTCTCTGCCACGGATCAGTCTGGGATTAAGCCGCGCCCCGCTGCTCCTTCTCCTCTGATCAACCCGGCTATTTAAGGCCGCAGTCCGCAGGCTCCCATGATCACAGCGGCCACGTTGAGCAGATAAGATATCGGCCCGTTTATCCAACGTTCTCCATTCATATCTTTTAATAGTTCAATCATAACGTAACTCATGGGTTGTGAATCGAACCCTTTCGGGAACTCAATTTTGAAGTTATATTTTTTTCTTATTATGATGTAAGTGTTGCAGACGCGTTGGGGTTGTTTTACGAATCTTCCACGTCCGTCATAAAGGAACGTATCCATGAGTACATTGTATGGACCCCGGTCTGGCCATGTATTATGCATGTGTCAATTTTGATGCCTCTCCCGCGTCTCGACTGTGACCTGAGTGATAGGAGGCGTCCATAGAAGCTTTGACCTGACCGTGAGGGGTCAGTGGGTGTTGTTGATCCGTGAGTGGTCAGTGTGACCTGAGCAGGGGTGCCCACTCTTCCTGAGTCTATTTCTCTCCCTATTTCCTTTCCTTCCAGAATTTTCCTTTCTTTTTCTTTCTCCCCTTTTTCCATTTTGGGTCGCTTCCCCTCGCCACCGTCGCCACCCAACACCATCACTGGTGCAACTTGTCGTGCAGGAATGGAATATATATATTTATATATTTTTTTCTTTATCTTCTTTTTCGCCGTTGAATTTTTTTTCTCCAGGTGTGTGATGATAAGGGGGAGTCTGGAGGTGCTCTTCACGTGTGTGTGTGTGTGTGTGATTACCTATTTGTGCAAACGTGGAGGGAGATCTACGCCCCTTGTGCTTTCTTTATCATTATATATTTTTTTCTACTACCCCCTTCTTCCTCATTAACACCCCCCCTCTCTCTCATTTTCTTCATCATCTTTCCAACAGTTTACAACTGGTGTTTGTCAGTCATGCTGGGCTGTAGTTATGCTCGTTTTACATCCTGTCTTTCTTAAAACTTAAGCCCCACATTCTGTTTTCTTCCACCCCCACACCACCGGCCGCCCGCAATCCCACATCCAGCCAGTTGTACAACATTCATAATAACCTCGTCATTCTCTTCACACACAACTAGGAATGGCTGTATACCAGCAGGTGGGTTCTGGTGCCTCACGCAGTTGTACTACAACCTCACATGAGCCTGCTTGTAGATGTTCGGCCATCGTGCAGACACTGTAGAGCATGATATTCACCGCCTCACACATGAGGACATATTTGGTGTGGTGGTAAAGTGATCTGTCCTCATCACACTTTTCTTATGTAAGCTCGCGTGTTTATCTGTGGAGTTAATGTTTTCTGCTGCTTCCCGTCCTTTGGTTATTATTATTATTATCATTATTATTATTATTATTATTATTATTATTATTATTATTATTGTTATTATTATTATTATCATTATTATTATTACTATTATTATTATTATTATTATTATTATAATTATTATTATAATTATTTTATTATTATTGTTACTATATTATTATTATTTATATGTCTGTTTTCTCCATCCTTCCCTTTCACTCAGACTCCAGATCTGTTCTTCCAGTGTCGGTTTTAAAGCAGATGAAGTTAAAGAACAATTCAGAATTTCATTTCCGCAATACACAGAGCTTTACTTGATCTCTTTGTTTATGTTTGGGAGGGGTTCTAGTCACAGACAAAGGTCCATAGCGAGGTCGGGTCTTAATTGAATACGAAAAGACATAACGAAACGAAGAAAATTAGAAATAAAAGTATTTCAAGTATTTTGGAGGAAGTGGAAAAAATCTGCATATCAATTAAATGTAAGACTTAGTTATTCGGGAAGACATGTTGGGGATAAAGAGTTCCAAAGATTAGCGGTGTAAGGAAAGAAACAGATACACAACAGGCCACTTCCCTTGTGTTGCCAACCACCATAGAGTTAACATGTGACGAAATGGTTTGTCCAGCATTATGTGGTGTAGTTCATGGTGTGGGCATATATATATAAACAGCCAACACTAGGGAGAGGCAACCAGTTTAATGTGTATTAGAAGATGGGAAGTGAACCAACATAGCGGCATATAGCATGGCACGTTGAATGAACAGAGGAGAGTCGAGTGGAATTCAGCGAAGAGAATTTCGAACAAGTGAGTCATGGAAAGAAAACGGATGTAAACAATACATCCTGGATATTGGCAGTTAGAGGAATGCGATCACTCTTGGAGGACGGGGGGGGGGGGGCAGTTATAGAAGCTGTAGAGGAGGGGAAGGGGGGGGGTCACTTATGGAAGCTTTAGGGTGGGGGGGGGAGGGAGTTGTTGTCCTTATGGAAACTGGCGATGGGGGGGGGGGGGGTAGGGGTCTATTATAGAGGCCGGGGTTGAGGGGTTGTGTAGGGGGTCAGGAGGAGACCACATGGGTGTGGTGGGGGGGGGGGGGTAAGCCCAGGGTGACGGGACACTGCTGGAGGAGGTGCTGGAGGGGAGGAGGTAAGGTAGGAGGGTCGGGTTCGAGATGGCTCAGTCGTTACTCTCGACCACGGCAGCAACCATGTCCTCCTGGTAGGTCCACACACACACACACACACACACACACACACACACACACACACACACACCTACACACACACCCTGCCAGAGTCTTCTCTATTCTTTATTCCAGATTTTGCTATGCAAGTTTATGATGGGAAAATAGTATATAGACTTATGTTACGTACCAAGTCAATAACGTCTGACGTTTTATAATATTCTTCCCCTCGAGGGCCTGACATGATCTTTTGTGACCTCTGTATTCCCCTTTGTGACCTTTGTAATCCCCTTTTGTGACCTTTGGAATCCTCCTCTTGACCTCTGTAATCCCCCTGAGCTACCGGACGTAGGATGAACATGATCGCTACATGAAAAAAGTAAAATCCTTCATACATTTCTCTGATATTCTGTAGCCACATCGACCCCCAGGTAACTTCGTGACCGTGATTCATGCGGACGAACCAACCATATGTGATCGTTCGGTCACGGGGAATCATCGTCCGAGGATCGTGACAAGGTTAGAGAGAGAAACGCCGAGGGGGAAAATATACACACCGAGAATTTGAACGCCGGGTCAGCGAACTATGGCGTTGCCAAGTAGCAACAGAAAACGGGGAATATACCGCCCTTGCCTCCTCCGAGGTGGTTGCCGCTGTACTTAATTCAATGTTAACTTGCTTTGTTGACGAATTCAATTAACGTGTGTTTTTTTTTTCAGTGAGTCTTCCCGGGATAATTGTTTTGTTTGTGTTGCCTAATGACCCCGGTGTTTAAATGACCGTAAAAGACATTAGAGTGAATCAGATTAAACCGTGTCTTCAGCGACTTTCTCATTATGAGTGTAAATGCCATAGTAATTTAAAGAGAGAAGAAAAAGGAGAGTGTAATTATATGCAAGGCCAACGGCTCCTATAACTCCTCTTCCTCATAAGATACACCTGAGGTATTGTGTTTATCATAACTGATACAGGATAACGGGAATAATGACTTTTAGTATCAAAATAATTAATTTCTTTCTTGATCTTCCTCTGAGCCTGATCGACACCACTACCCCCACCCTTCTCTAACGTGACAGTGAGGTAGTGGACATAGATCATTAACGACGTATCAACATTCCTCAACATTTCATCACATGTCGTGTGGATGTTGTGATGTTACGCTGGTGCATACCGACCCGAAGATAATGGTTCGGTTTGCCTCTGTGGGAGCGGATGGGTTTATCAGGCCTGTGTGTTCATCCTGTGAGCAATGAGTAGATCAGAAGGATTGCTGAGGCCACACCACACATCCCCCGCCTTTTACAGTGGTGAGGTGATGGTTATAATGAGTTTACGGTGTACTCGTATCGTAAACTCATCTACAAGCAATGGTGGTATCCGGAAAGAATTGGGAACTACGTAATTGTATGTAGGTGAATGTGTGTGTGTGTGTGTGTGTGTGTGTGTGTGTGTGTGTGTGTGTGTGTGTGTGTGTGTGTGTTGTGAACTAGCATTTATCACTCATCTGACCCCATAACATTTCGGGTACCCCAACTAACACTGTTTACACTGGCCTGCGACTCTGATTGGCCGGCGAGATAAACATCCCCGACAACAACGTTCACTACATAACACTGAGTCACATCTCTGATGACGTCTGCCCCTGGACTGTCTTAACTACCATTGGTGACCATGATGACGACCTCAACTACCCGTTGGTGACCATGATGACTACCTCAACTACCATCGTTAACCATTAACCTGGACTTGGTTGTTGGCCTAACTTCCATTGGTAACCATGAATTGATTACCTTTACTATGGGTAACCATTATCCTTTACTAATGGTAACCATTATCCTTAACTACCACGGGTAACCATTATCCTTAACTACCATGGTAACCATTATCCTTAACTACCACGGGTAACCATTATCCTTCACCAGGGGCAACCATTATCCTTAACTACCATGGGTAACCATTAACTACCCATAACCAGTATTACCACCACTCCGGCGTCTTTATTACGTCATCTGTACAGCCATCACTGTGGCGACGGAGTTGAGCCAGTCAGCCACAATGCATAGCCTTCCATCCGTTCCCTGGAGGGGTGACTCCCCTGGCGTACCAGACCAGCGACCAGCAACCAAGTCTGGCGTACCAGACCAGCGACCAACAACCAAGTCTGGCGTACCAGACCAGCGACCAGCAACCAAGTCTGGCGTACCAGACCAGCGACCAACAACCAAGTCTGGCGTACCAGACCAGCGGCCAACAACCAAGTCTGGCGTACCAGACCAGCGACCAACAACCAAGTCTGGCGTACCAGACCAGCGGCCAACAACCAAGTTTGGTGCACAGTGTGAACGGCAGTAGCGTACCCCACGGTTCAGTTTTGGGGATTACTCGTGTTTTGAGAACTATTTATCGCTAATTCTACTTCAGGAAATGATTCAAAAAAAAAAGGAAAAGAAGAAAAAAGAATCACTTTATCCAGCTCGTCGCAATATTTCTTTCCAGTGTGGATGTACGAGCGGTAAATATTCTTGCCAGTGGGGATGTACGAGCGGTAAATATTCTTTTCCTTGTGTCTGCCGAGGGTCGCGATCCAGGAGTGGCTTATGTAACACGTATATAAAAAAAAAAAAAAAGGTAGAACATTAACTTGGTTCCTGTGTGTCAGGTGGAGGTCAGCCCTGCACTCAGGGATCGTCAGGGGAGACCGAAGCTCCACTGTGGCTGGTGTGGGTAGGTGGCTGGTGTGGGTAGGTGGCTGGCACCAGCAGCTGGTGTCGTGTGGCTGGTGTGGGCAGGTGGCTGGCACCAGCAGCTGGTGTCGTGTGGCTGGTGTGGGCAGGTGGCTGGCACCAGCAGCTGGTGTCGTGTGGCTGGTGTGGGCAGGTGGCTGGCACCAGCAGCTGGTGTCGTGTGGCTGGTGTGGGCAGGTGGCTGGCACCAGCAGCTGGTGTCGTGTGGCTGGTGTGGGCAGGTGGCTGGCACCAGCAGCTGGTGTCGTGTGGCTGGTGTGGGCAGGTGGCTGGCACCAGCAGCTGGTGTCGTGTGGCTGGTGTGGGCAGGTGGCTGGCACCAGCAGCTGGTGTCGTGTGGCTGGTGTGGGCAGGTGGCTGGCACCAGCAGCTGGTGTCGTGTGGCTGGTGTGGGCAGGTGGCTGGCACCAGCAGCTGGTGTCGTGTGGATGTAGAGTGAGGTGGCTGGCACCTAGGATGATGGGGTCCTCAAGACTCCCCTTCCCCTCCCTTGTAGTCCACAGTCCTCACCACAGTCCAGAGTCCTCACCACAGTCCACAATCTTCAACATAGTCCACAATGATCACCACGGCCTGCAGTCCTCACCAGCACCTGCACCACAGTTCGAACTCCTCATTGCCGTCCGTCATCATCACCACAGTCCTCACCACAATCCCTGATCGTGAGCAAAGTTCACAGTCCTCACCACAGTTCCTAATCATTACCAGTCTTCATCACAGCTCACAATCCTCACCACAGCTCACAATCCTCACCACAGCTCACAATCCTCACCACAGCTCACAATCCTCACCACAGCTCACAATCCTCGCCACAGTCCTCGGTCTGCACCAGCGTCAGGTCGCTCTACCAGAAAGTCTGGGAAATTGTGTTAGCGTTATTTGCTCACCTGAAAAATATTAACTGTTCATTTTCCAGACTTGTGGTAAAGTATTTTGAACGACTGTATATATATATATATATATATATATATATATATATATATATATATATATATATATATATATATTAGCAGCAGTGAGCTTTTATCGAGCGTGTGTGCGAGTAGCAAGAGAGGAGGGTGTGTGTGTGTTGTCATCATGGCTGTTTAATCTGTTTATGGATGGGGGTGGTGAAGGAGGTGAATGCGTGGGTTTTGGGGAGAGGGTCAGGTCTGCCGTCTGTTGATGGTGGGGTCGCCCGGAAGGAGCGTCATTTAATGTTTGCTTATGACCCGGCGCTGAGGACATAGATTGGTCCAGCAAGAAGCAGCAGAAGTTGGTTTCAGAGTTTGGGAAGGTTTGTGGAAAGACGAAGTTGAGGGTAAATGTGAATGAAAGCAAGATAATTAGGTTTAGCAGGAGAAAGAGACAAGTTAATTGGATTGCAAGTCTGAATGAAGAGAACGTGGAGGAAGTGAAGTGTTTTTAAATACCTGGGATAAGACATGGCAGCGAATGGTAGTGGAAGTGAACCATGGGGTGGGTGAGGGGGCGAAGGTTCTGGGAGCATTTAGGAATGTGTGGAGGACGAACATGGGCATGTTTGAAGATATGGTATTCCCGACGTTGTTGTATGGACGCAACGCATGTGCCCAAGATGTGGATGTGGGGAGGAGGGTGAATGTCGTGGATGTGAAATGTTTGAGGACAACGTGTGGTGTGAGGTGGGTTGATCGTGTTAGTAATGGTAGGGTCGGGTAAGAGAGGAAGTAAGGAGTGTATGGTTAAGAGAGATGATGACGAGGGTTGCCAGCCCTCCTCCTGTACCTGTAAGTCATCCGTGATGGCTTGGTCGTTTTCTTTCTCCCCTAACCCTAGGGATAATGTAGGTGATATTTTCATCTCCTGTACTTCATGCACTTGTGCTCCTTCCTGACAGGCGGAGTGGCGTTGGGAGGGGATAATGGTGAGAAAGTATGAATACACAGGTGTATGTATATATATGTATGTATGTATGTGTATATGTACGTATATGTGTATGAGTGGATATCTTTCGTCGCCTGTTTCCTGGCGTTACCTCTCTAACGCGGAAACAGCGATTGTGTGTGTGTGTGTGTGTGCATATATATATATATATATATATATATATATATATATATATATATATATATATATATATATATATATATATATATATAAAGTGATCAAGGGTTATTATGAACAAGATGGCAACGTTGCCTCCTTACGGTTCGAGGGAAGGTCCTGCACTGGCGTGTGTACTGTCAGTTTCAATTTCTTTCTAAGAGCTCAAACTTTTCCTCCCCCATGAATCACGCTACTCATACAACGACCATTCTAACCTCCCCTGTGACTATCGCTCCTATTACTCTGACTCGTACTATTTCCAGAAGCCTTCGGACGTCTCCTCAACTACTATTTTCTCAAGCACATTCCATCCCAATCATGTCTCATTATCAGTGTGATAGATCTTGTATTCTTAATGTTAGCTGAGACGGCACGGGCAACAGAGGCCCTAATCAAGGCCATCCCATTAACGTGTATATATATATATATATATATATCAAGGTTATTATGAACAAGATGGCAACGTTGCCTCCTTACGGTTCGAGGGAAGGTCCTGCACTGGCGTGTGTACTGTCAGTTTCAATTTCTTTCTAAGAGCTCAAACTTTTCCTCCCCCATGAATCACGCTACTCATACAACGACCATTCTAACCTCCCCTGTGACTATCGCTCCTATTACTCTGACTCGTACTATTTCCAGAAGCCTTCGGACGTCTCCTCAACTACTATTTTCTCAAGCACATTCCATCCCAATCATGTCTCATTATCAGTGTGATAGATCTTGTATTCTTAATGTTAGCTGAGACGGCACGGGCAACAGAGGCCCTAATCAAGGCCATCCCATTAACGTGTATATATATATATATATATATATATATATATATATATATATATATATATATATATATATATCGTAGCCTAAGCCAGATACTCAGTTCATCGACCAACCCCTAGGGGAAGATGAACAGCTGGGTAGATTGTGGACCGACTGCCGCAACCAGGATTCGAACCAATCCGCTGAACCGGAGGTTCAGGTCTAGCAATAGTATCCTTTCTGGCACTACTACTGTCTGACCATCCTCACAGGGGCCCCTGGCAGGACTCCAATCTTTGTAGCTGTTGTTATTTGGAGAGCTTATGACTGGTTGTGTCAGCGAGGTCTGGTGGTCACCAGGTTCTTCCCCCAACACCCTATTCTTTGGCTGCCACACACGCTCCCTCCTCTCATACATAATTTCCGCTCGGCTCGGTCTGTCTCTGTAATTGGTGATGGATTGACCTGTCCTTTTTTCTTTCTTTTTTTTCTTTTTCTTTTCAGCAGTGTTGTCATCTCCTGTCCTGTTTTCTACACACTTCTTTCCTTTCATCAATGCCTCGCTTATTGTTTATTCTAACAAGTTACCACTCGCTCTCCCACGCTGACGACCAAACTCTGCATTTATTCTTTTATATCGAATCTAGTCCATTATCCCATGCATGATCCGCGTCTCATCTTGTCACAACCATCTCTAAAACATATCTACTTAGACACTATTTTTGAACAGGACGGACCTAACCTTAGCAAAATATAACGCCTCAAAATCCCACTCCAAAAATCTGGTTTCACTACAGATGCCGAAGATCTTCTCTTTCGGAATATTGCTCTCATCACACAAAGGATCATTTTGTCCCAGAATGCTGTCTTGTTCTCATTTATGAAACAGTTTTAGCTTTATATGTTAATCTCAGGGTCGAGTCCACGTGGAGCAGTCCGACTCGCCAGCTCACGTATTGTAACCTTACGTCTTGACCCACTTGCTCTATGATGTCATGATGGTTCTCTTTCCTTCTTATTTACATATTACTTCGTGTCCTTCTACACCCCAGAAGTGGCAACTTGTGTGCTCCAGCCATCAGCTGGGGAGTCACTGTTTCATGTAAGTCCTCCATCCCAACAGCTACATATCTGACCCATGTTAAAAAGGATTTTAATTCAAAAAAACTATTTTTTCTTTTTCCTTCCGTACTCCTCTACCCACATAGCCCTTCCTCATGTTTTATTCAAGCTCTGGTCTCGATAAGATTTTTTTCCCCCCCTCCCCCCGTGATTGGAGCCTTCAGTACGTTTATACATACATCCATATGTATTTTATTATCATTATGTGATCTCGGTCCGGTTTTATGAGGCTCCCACAGCGCCCGGGCTGCGGGAGCTGGGAAAGTATTGGCCTCCCAGAACTCCCTCGACGACTCCTCTGACTGTGTGATGCTGCCTCGCCCACGGTGACTTTTCACTCACAGTGTAACCTCTCCCAGGCGAGGTCCATGCACAAGCGATTCATATATATATATATGATTGTATTTTCCAAAATCTTTACAGCCAATATTTGATTCAAGAATTTCTCACAACACACTAAGGAAAAATTCAGCTGGTTAAAGATAATTTCGTTCGATATTTTTTTTTTTTCGTCATACAGTACACGTCATGTCGTCACAGGAGTACATGTAGTACACGTCATGTCGTCACAGGAGTACATGTAGTACACGTCATGTCGTCACAGGAGTACATGTAGTACACGTCATGTCTCAGGAGCTGTACAGAGCAGTATAATCTCGCTCTACTTCACGAGAGCAGAAACATTATTTTTTTTTTTTCATTTTTGCTCCGTCGGTGCAATATCCTACTCTCGCATTTTGGGATTTCATTTCCTGCTGGTGTGTGTGTGTGGGGGGGGGGGGGGCGTGTAAAATCTAAGCACAGTCCATTTACCTTCTGCAAGTGATGCAGGCAAGTGCTTGTGGTCATCGCATGGGGGTGCATGGCGTCATGCGGTATACAACGTGGGGTGCATGACATCATGCGGTATACAACGTGGGGTGCATGATGTCATGCGGTATACAACGTGGGGTGCATGACGTCATGCGGTATACAACGTGGGGTGCATGATGTCATGCGGTATACAACGTGGGGTGCATGATGTCATGCGGTATACAACGTGGGGTGCATGGCGTCATGCGGTATACAACGTGGGGTGCATGATGTCATGCGGTATACAACGTGGGGTGCATGACGTCATGCGGTATACAACGTGGGGTGCATGACGTCATGCGGTATACAACGTGGGGTGCATGGCGTCATGCGGTATACAACGTGGGGTGCATGACGTCATGCGGTGTATACTACGAGACTGCTTGCGCGATGGAGTCTCTCGGTGCCACTTATGAACATAATTTACCTTAATTGAAAAAAAAAAAGATAAGCTTATATGAACAGCTCCTTTCACTACACAACACTAAGCATCTCAGATTTTACAAAGGGAGGGAGAGCACAACATTCCATTTTCGAAAAGGCGACGCGTGTAAAAAAAAAAAAAGTAAAAAAAAAAATATGTTTGAACGCAAAGAAGTTCCCCCAGTCGGTGTGTTCCGACCGCCCACCAGGACACCCTTGTAACTGGCTCACCAGGCCACGGAACTGGTGGGTGATCAGTCAACTTCGCTATTCTTTCTTTTTATTTGGCCCAAAGTTACTTGAGTCTTGTTAGCCAATCAGCGGCTTGAAGGTTATGACGTCAGGCGCGTGTTGCCATACGCCTGGTAACAATTAGCTGGTCGGGGTTTGATGGTACATATATCTGCATACTTAGTTGTTGGTCGACGTGGTAACCCAAGCTGTTATCATTTTTTTTAAGCATAATTATGGTGAAAGAAAACACATGTATATCAGAATAGAATACGCATTCATGATATCAACACAAACAAACACAGATACACAAAGTTACTTCCCGACATCGGCAGATTGACCTGTATATATGATCAAGTAAATACAAACAAGAACGCCCATAAACATATATGAAACTTACATACACATAAACATTATAGCTAGGCGCTACGTCTCTTCGTTGTATATCAGCTAACTTATATTTCTTTCTTGTATCTCCCCCCTGATGATGTGATTATTACACGAAAGTGCACTTGGGAACTTATCGTGTTTCATTTTCCCCGTGCATAAGAAAGGTGTAGTCCTCTGGATCAGTGAAGGCCAACATAGGCTACTGACCAAACACAACATTTTGAACACATTCTAGATGAGGATAACATGTAGTGGGTTCACATCCAGCTACGGCGCTTGACTGTATGTGTAGTGTACACTGGAGTTATAATCATCAAGACCCGTCGTCACTGTGGCAGCCGTCTGTCATTTCTCATATAATGACAAGCATGTGACAGTCATAATCTCCACCATCTGCAACGCATCACGTACATGTATATGACAGATATTTTCTGTCCATCTGGGAACAACTGTTCTTCACGGCTTATAAGGTCCCTGGGCGACCACTAGAACAGAGAAGAACAGAGAATGATCCGTCCTCAACATGGGGTTTTGCTGATACTGATGGAAAGAACGTACGAGACCCAAGTCAGTCTGGAGTGACTTGGTACAGTCAGTCAGTCAGGACTTCGGAGACGCGTACAGTCAAGGGATCCCGGGACGCTAAGGAGGCCTGGCTGGCGAGGGACTGAACCAGTGAGACGAGGAGCATATGTCCCACCATCATGGCGACGCCATCCTCCTCCTCCTCCTCCTCCTCCTTCTTCTACTCCTTCAGGATACCTGACAAAGAAAGCAGGTCACGCGCCCAACACGACTTTCCCCATGTTACGATAGCTGGAGCCGCCCCTCGCCCCTCCCCCTGGTGTCGAGCCACCTGACCTAAGGTCAGATGGTCGTTACCTCCTCCTCCCCCCCCCCCCCCAGTGATACAACAGGGGCAACCGCGCCAGGGTTATCTAAACGACCGAGGCCTCTGGGGGCAGGAGGAATATTACGAGTTCGTGAGTAGAATTTCGCACATAAAAAAAAGGCTTCTCACTCTTCCCGTTTTCTGTACTTATAAAACTTGGGAGGTAGTTTTATGCTTTGTGCACAATATATATATATATATATATATATATATATATATATATATATATATATATATATATATATATATATATTCTTGTTAAGAGTAAGCTATCGTTAGATTATATCTTTTTCATCCATACAAAATACATATATCCTACCCTTTTCCCATTATACCTCGTCTTCAGTATTTATCACATACTTTCCTTCTCTTTCTAATTATCTGTGTATTACATAATCCCTCTCCCATCTTCTTTCGTCTATTCTTCATCGCTCTACGTTCAGCGCGGTGTCCTTGAGGGAAGCCTTGGTGTAATTACACCATTGGGAGCGCGGGACGACCTTCCAAAATCAGAAAATGGCAATTGCAGTCGGGCAGCACTGGTGTCTGCCCGTCCGTCCGTCCGTCTGTCTGTGATGTATCGGTATTAATTCACGTTCCGGATGACTTGGTCTGCCGTTCACACATTATCGCTCACTCCACAAGCTTGCGCTACAGTCCTAGCTCTGGGCAGGTTTGCCCTCTTTACTAACACTGGATTTGTGATTATTTTTCTTTGACTATTTTTATCTAAATGGAAATGTATTGCAGTTCAGTTTGCTGGGTAATGTAGACTCCTTTGAAGCGAGAAGTTCTTTGACGAGGGTGTGTACTCGAGCATGTACAGCCCCGCCAAAGGTGACTTTTCATTCGCGGGGTAACTGCGAAGTCAGAGGAGTCCGGTAACACCGGAAATAGTAGTTACTGACCCATGTAGACAATATATGATAGGATGGGTAATTGTGAGGCAAGAAGAGCGTATTGCAGTTATTATATGATATGATACGGAATTGTGTGTGTGTGTGTGTGTGTGTGTGTGTTGCCTATACGACCCCTCCTGCGTCAGTATCAGGTGCTGGGGTGGCCCAGGGTGATCACATTACGGCTACGTAACAACTCCATGACGCCCCAACACTCGGGTATAGAGTATCACCTGCGGGAAATGGCCGAATGACCACCTAAAACCGCTTATATAATCTCGCTAGCGACTAACTGGCAACTATCACATGTGTGTCTCTCCGCCGCGTTCGACCACACGGTGTAGAGTTGCTCGTCTGGTAGTCCACCTCTTCCTGCTATGATATGGCGGTGATGAACACTGGTTTTTCACAATTGGCGTCTGTTGATGTTTTCATCAGCCATTCGCGTTTCACTGTGCAGCGCTATACATACATACATACATTCGCCAGGACTCTGGCTGTAACAATAACAATACACGCATCACAATTTTTACCCCGATGCATTTCGATGGAGACGTTAATGTCGTTATATGACTGTAGGCTGACCGTAAGAGGACAACAACGTACCCCAGCCAGGGAGGGAGGGGTATAGACCATGTTTAGTACACGTTTTCGCCGCCAGGTTACCATCCTGCCAGCTTGACCCGACTCTTCCAGAATATGTATATACGTCAATATCCAACGTCTTTTCTTTTTTGAACATCTTTTTTGAATGTAAATGAAAGAAGATCCTGGGCGCCAAAAACTAGTGACCAGCTAACTTGATTCACCTCCCAGTAATGTTAGGGACACGCGGAGAGAGAGAGAGAGAGAGAGAGAGAGAGAGAGAGAGAGAGAGAGAGAGAGAGAGAGAGAGAGAGAGAGAGAGAGAGACCCACCCACCCACACGTGGGCATCAGAGTGTCCACTTCAGATTTAACATCACGAATGACTTAAAGATAAATGACCCTCAACCTGGGCTTCTTTATGACCTGTGGTTGGGGTTGGGTATTTGGGGTGTAGGCCCATCGTCTACGTCAAATTATAACCTCAGAATTAACAACCATGAACACCTTTTTCTGTTGTTTGATCTAATTCTAAGACCATCCCAGTCTCACTGGGTACTTTCTCCTTGTTCTCTCTCTCTCTCTCTCTCTCTCTCTCTCTCTCTCTCTCTCTCTCTCTCTCTCTCTCTCTCTCTCTCTTTATATATATATATATATATATATATATATATATATATATATATATATATATATATACACTCGATGTTCAAGAAGAACTCTGAACACGAGAACAAAGAATATTGTTATAAATGATATCGTAAGCGTCATTTGCATATTATTAACAGAACACATGGACACAATGTAATATATCCCCGGGTACCTTGTTTACATATCTATATTTATCTTTCAATCAAACATTGACACAAGCTTTTTTGTTGTTGTTGTCGTAAACAAACACCCACAGCGAGCAGAGTTCCGGGCGATGCCTGATGCCAGCCCCCACACTGAACGTTGCTTCCCTCTCTCAGACGATCACGACCGTTCACAACGTTGATAAAACGTTGGCTCAGCGAATCGAAAGCTCGTCAGCTGGGTTGAACCAGTAAACACCCCAGTGGCTGGGCTGGGTGGCCTCTGTTGACGGTGTGTGTGTGTGTGTGTGTGTGTTTTCAGTGTCTCCGTAAATATGTAGCGGTGGGTGTCAGGCGGCCATGTGTGCTGAGTGGATATGTAATGGAGGGAACAATTGATGAGTATAATAATAATTCCACGTCTTTTTTGTCCGTTCTTTTCATCTGTGTGTGTGTGTGTGTCTCTCTCTCTCCCTCTTCCATCTCCTCTTTCTTCTTTCTTACCTTCTCTCTCTCTCTCTCTCTCTCTCTCTCTCTCTCTCTCTCTCTCTCTCTCTCTCTCTCTCTCTCTCTCTCTCTCTCTCACTCTCTCTCGACGCAGCAACACCACACCTCCACCACCACCAGCACCAGCAGCAGGAGGCCAGGCTCCGGAGGTTCCCTGGCTGGTCACGCATTGTTACAGCGTTACCTCTCGTGGTATATCCCGTTACCAGTGGTGGTCATCAGGCCTGGTATGTATGAACGCCGGACTCCCTCACCCTCCTAACACACAACTGTGAATAGATTTACTATGAAACTATGAAGACGATCGACGGGTAAAGCGAACCTTTATCTACTCGGTGTTTGACAGACTGACTTTATGCTTTCTTGGCGTTGGAGAGTTGAAATTTCCCGTCTTCACCGGATGAAATTTCTCGCGAAAATCAGATGTAGAAACTTGTGGTAGCTGGGGGGCGGGGCGGGGCGGGCCGGGCCGGGCCGTCGCCATATCCTGAGCGGCGTGTTGAGGACACGTGCATACCACAATCAGCGGCGCCAGCAGTGTGTGTGTGGCGCGCTGAGGGGGTCGCACACCTGACGGAGGGAACACTCGCCACTCCTCTCTCCTTCAGGAGGGCATGAATTGTTGGGCCGTACGTTGTCGCAGTGAGTAGCGAGGCTGTCGCTGATTGAGCTGGAATTTCTCTCTCTCTCTCTCTCTCTCTCTCTCTCTCTCTCTCTCTCTCTCTCTCTCTCTCTCTCTCTCTCTCTCTCCAGGAGAAAACTAGGGTACTACTGGGCACCAAATGTGACCCCGACAATCATGCCTTTATAACATGATACATAGATCAACATTGCGATTAAAAATGGCGATGAGTTGCGATTAAAATGATGATTACAATCAAGGTGTCGTCTGAATCACACCTGGATTACGTGAGGTTCGTCAGTAGGACCGGGCTGACGCTGGCCTCCTTCGTCCCTAGAAACGAGATGTTTGGGATAAGTGAAATGAGACGATGAACGTAGCGCGTCCCTGGTCAGTCAGGACCTGAACGACCGATTGTCCTCCTCCGCAGGTGACACGATCGACCCTGAAACAATCCTGACCCCCCCCCCCCCCCCCCCCCCCCCCCCCCCCAGCAGGCTGAGCTCGGGGATCAGTTGGACTTAATCATGTGGTCCACAGTCCCATCTGCTCCCTCGTTGACCAGCGCCTTGATCCACCGTGCACCCCGGCTCCTCCCGCCTGCTGGGGAGGTCGTTGTGAGGCTGTGTGTGTGTGTGTGTGTGTGTGTGTGTGTGTGTGTTAAACTCACAAAAGATATATGAGAGCAGTGGACTTATGATTCTGGACGTTGTTGGCGCCCACTTGGGCGATGAGAAACGATTCTTGTGTGAGTTACAAACTAGTCTTACTGTGAGAGAGAGACAATATATCTTCTCTTCCGTGAATGATACACTGTATAGTGTGAGTGTACACACACAGCTTTCTCCTTTTTATGTAAACATTTGATTTTTTTTTGAAGTAAGTGATCAAGATTACAGATGTAACTAAGGGATGGTAGGTCGAATTGATAGAGTGATTTAGTGGCTGAGTGGGGCCATTAGTGGCTGAGTGGGGCCATTAGTGGCTGAGTGTTCATCTGTGGTTGAGTGAGCATGACCCGTGGGCATCCTCCAGATGATCACTTCCCCACCCCAGCAGGAGAGGAGCGCCCCTCGGACCACATCCCCTCACACCGTCGTCCACTAGGGAATGGTTCACACCCTTTACACAATGTTATCTGGCAGGTGTTGGACGCCCCTGGCGACGACGAAAACGACGAAGGGAAGATCCGATCCTCAGAAGGTGAGGCAGACTTTAGAAAATGGGAAGACGTCGACGAGATAGAGAAATACAGAGAGAAAGAGGACCTCGCCTGGTGAGAGGTAGGGTAGTCAACGAACCGCCGTGGTGGTTGGTAACGACCCCTCCTCCTCCTCCTCCTCCTCCTCCTGCTGAGGCCACCAGCCACATCCCAGGTCCTCAACGAATTATGAGCGTGTCTGGCGACGAGCTGCCGGGCCCTCCGCACGCCCTCCCAGCCTCTCAGCGGGTCGGCTTTAAGCACGTAAGTCAATTGCGGCAGATGTTTGTTGATGCTGTTTCCCTTGCCACACCACCCAAGCACCACACCAGCGCCACATCATCCACACCAGCGCCACATCATCCATCCACACCAGCGCTACATCAGTCCACACCCGCGCCACACCAGCACCTGAGTTACCTCAAGACCTGATTCATATCAACACCTAAACCACACTGGGGGGTGGAGGAGGGGGACCACCCGCTCAGACACATGACTGGTCGAGTGTGGAGGGTCTTGCATCCAGGACACATGACTGGTCGAGTGTGGAGGGTCCTGCATCCAGGACACATGACTGGTCGAGTGTGGAGGGTCCTGCACCCAGGACACATCACTGGTCGAGTGTGGAGGGTCCTGCATCCAGGACACATGACTGGTCGAGTGTGGAGGCCAACACAGCGTGTGTGTGTTGCCTTCCAGGTGAACAGACCGTATTGTGGCTATTTCTCTCTAACACAGCATGTGCATCTATCTATCTATCTTCCTTTCTATCAGTCTATCTACAACTATCTATATCTTTCCATCTATCTATCCATCCATCATACATCCATTCATGTATCTATCTATCCATCTATCTATATCAGTCCATCTATCTATCCATTCATCATCCATCCATTCATGTATCTATCTATCTATACATCCATCTGTCTGTCTATCTACAACTATCTATATTTGTCCATCTATCTATCCATCCATTCATGTATCTATCTATCCATCCATTCATGTATCTATCTATATCCATCCATCTCTCTGTCTGTTCATCTATCTATCTATCTACCTATATATCACGTGTGCTTTATGTATCAGTCATCATACTGTATGACATAGGTATGATGCAGGTCCTTCTGCTGGGTGTAACGAGGGCCTGGAATATTAAGTCCACCGTTGGCGCTGATGATCAAATCTCATTTCCGTTTCATCATTTACATATTTCTGCTCTCAGCTGGAGGTCTGATCTTATTAGAACGTAGAAGGTCACGAGGGGAAATATATACCTCACTATCCTGACGGCATATATGTGACGCTGTGATAAGGTATATATATATATATATATATATATATATATATATATATATATATATATATATATATATATATATATATATACATATATATATATATATATATATATATATATATATATATATATATATATATATATATATATATATATATATATATGTATATATATGAATAGTCAGAGTCGAACCCCTAATTCCGTAAACAGGAAGATTAAGTCAGATTTGTGGTAATGGTAAAATGGGAGATTTTCTCTTATCTCTTTGTGTGTCTGTGTGTCTTTCTTTACTCCCTCTTCTTTTTTGTACTTGTTCGCCGTTTCCCACTTTAGAGAGGAAGCTCCAGGAACAGACAAGCAACGTCCCATGTTCTTACATCCACTCTACATTTTTCATGTTTTTACTACAGTGGAAGTATTGCCTGTCATCCACAACCAACCCCCAAAGACCTTTTTCCTGTCTTCCACCGACCGCTTTATATGCCCAGGCTCATCCCACCGACATCGCGTCTCCCCCTGCATATCGCATCGATCCAATTCGTTCTATCTCATGTCAGCCTTTCACCCTCCTGAAAGTATACACCACGAAACCTCGAAGCCTCTTCCACCCCATCCTTTCATCTCCTCCTCCTTCTCCTCCTCCTCCTACTCTTCTTCTTCTTCTTCTTCTTCTTCTTCTTCTTCTTCTTCTTCCTTCCACTTCGGACACGTAAATCCTCTTTGTCAGTCTCTCTTCGCTCATCCTCTCCACTTCGGACCACATCAGGACACCTTAGCGAGACTAGCCTTACAACCTTCACCTGGAGTCCGGCCTCACACCTTACTTGATCTCTCTCGTCTCTACCGTCGGGTCTGACAGACCATCGAACGTGCTCACCTCTCCCCCCAGCAGACGTTGCCATCTCCCCTCCACACACTTCACAGTGCAGCCACTTCCTTCCTGATGATCTTTTCGTAAACGTTACAAAATCAAACTCGTCAGTGACGTGTGTATGTGATTATTACTACTTGTGTGTTGCGGGGGAGGGTTTTACACTAGCGTTGCCCCGTCTCTTAACCTTGTGTATATATACCGTGTTCTTTACTCCTATGTATGTACACACACATACACCTTCACACATACACACACACCTTCACACATACACGCACCACACCACAGCTGCCTGCCTGTGTGTGTGTGTGTGTGTGTGTTGGGCATGACAGACATACATACAGAAACACATACTTTACGGCCAGTCCACAGAGTTTCTGGGTGCACCAGGCGAGTCTTAGATGTTTATTTTCTGTTCTTGTATCGCGGGGAAGTTGGAAGTTAGTGTTCCCAAGCTGCCTGCTAAACTGTGGGGGCTGAACATTACCTAAATTGTGATGGTGGAGCCAGAGGAACCCGCTCCATGGTGCCCAGGGGACTCTCTCTCTCTCCTCTCTCTCTCTCTCTCTCTCTCTCTCTCTCTCTCTCTCTCTCTCTCTCTCTCTCTCTCTGGTATATTCATCCATCTGTTTCTTTCGTCGTCTTCTCAGAGCTTAGCCGACACCATGATTCTTGAAGACAACGGAGGAAGCTGCGTGGTCTGTGGCAACGTTGGTTCCTGTAGTGTGACCTGACTCAGTCTGTCAGGGGAGCTCCCCTGGCCAATGCTGTGACCTGACTCAGTCAGGCAGGGGAGCTCGTGGCCAGTAATGTGACCTGACTCGAAAGGCTGATCGCCCTGAGTGATGAGTTATGGAGGGGATGTTTGGGGACGGGTGGACAGCCTGACGTGTGTGGATCAAGATACGTTCTGATTCGAGTTGGAGGAGGTCGACCCACCCTGGCTGCCACCGGACCTTGTGAACACACATGACAACGTCTCACATCAACGGAAGGAGGGAAATATTCACCTCCAACTCCCTCGGTAAGTGACGTCACTACACTGAACGCCTGGTGAAGCGAAGATGGTTTGGTTCTTCATCTTGTGTCGGCATGCAAGTTGTCAGAAATCTGGGCTTGGAAAAAAAGAAAGTGGCATTGAAGTAACGTCATGTCAATGTTATGACGTGATTTAAGGCATGGTACGAAAAGTCAACATACCAGCTGATGTGGGATGAGTTTTAAAGTCACAAGTTTTATATAACTGTCTTATAGAAGCAACACAAGTCTTATATAACTGTCTTATAGAAGAAACACAAGTCTTATATAACTGTCTTATAGAAGCAACACAAGTCTTAAAAACTCTTGTACAAGCAACACAAGTCTTACAAAACTGTCTTACGGAATCAACTCAAGTCTTATAAAAACTGTAACACCAAGTTTTATAGCACCGTCTATTGCAAGTCTTAGAGAAGTGTCGAAGCCAAGTCTTACATAACTAACACAAGTCTTATATAACTAACACATGATTTATAGAACTTCCTAACTACAGTAAGCTTAGAATTTCAAGAGTTTTATTCCCTCGTGAGACTTGAGTTCTGCAGACTTAAGGCGTAAGGAGGGACAATCCAAGGAGGGAGAATTTAAGGAAAGTTTTTGAATCCAGTGTTCGTACCCGACATCCAGGGCAGGCCACGCCCCAGCACACACCGGATGACGTTACTCACTTCGACATTCAAAAAGCTCATTATAACCAGCTCACCAATTTACTACACACCAGTGAACAATGCACGGGTTCATGGAGACGTCCAGTGGTTTGAATACGCAATTTGCCACACCAGATGGACATCTTCCGCACCCAACATGTCTTCCTCCCTCCCCTCCCTCTCTCCTCTCTCTCTCTCCTCTCTCTCTTCTCTCTCTCTCTTCTCTCTCTCTCTCTCTCTCTCTCCCTAGAATAACATCCTGCCTCACTGATTTTGTACAGTTTGTTAACCATAACAAGAGATTTCACCTGAATGTCTTAAACGTAATATATATATATAATATATATATATATATATATATATATATATATATATATATATTATATATATATATCGTGCATCACATGAATGGCTGGATGTGGACTCCGTCCCTCACTGGTAAACAATGATCCATGGCTCAGACTCTCATGTCCTTCGGGGTCTGTTGCTTCGACGCCATCGCACCAACAGAACTCGACCGAACACCAACAGACCTAGTTAAGGATCCTCCACTATAAACAGATACAGTGACCGGAAACAGCGGGATGAAGTTAGAAGAAGAGATGGAGGTGTAGTGCAAACATGGAGTCAAATGTTCTATCATTAGTAAGAGTTATTTGGAATACTCTACCATTCGCTGTTGTCACGGAGAATACTCTCATTTGAAACACAGCTGAACAATGACTTTAATGGTGTTAGTCATCAGTGAGCGAACTTGTGCAAAATATGAATGTATGATACAAAAAAAAACCAATTTAACATCTTTTGCTCTGAAATTATTATTTCATTTTATCTCAGAGCATCCGGTCGTTGGTGTAATGTTACCATGTGTCTTCCTTCGTCGTCTGCCAACGTATCACGTCAGTGTATATAGTGAGTGGTCAGTCTTTCCTCATTGGTATTTTCCTGCCACCTTGATGTACCGGAGGGAGCAGTGTGGGTGGGGAGGAGCCTTCTGCTTCAGTATCCTGTCTCCATCTATAGTGGTGGGTGGGGAGGAGCCTTCTGCTTCACTATCCTGTCTCCATCTATAGTGGTGGGTGTGATGGAGCCTTCTAAGCATTACTACCCTTCCTCCATCTACACAGACTTGCACTGCAGCAGCTAACCCCGTCAGAGAGCATGAAGTCTCTTGCTATCTGTCCCTCCCCTGCACACTCTCCATGGTGCGAAACATTCCACCTCACCATGAGGATTCCTCGGTGTACCCAGACGCATACGGAATGTAGCGAAGATAGTAAAGTGCATGAGAAAATAAGGCAGTAACTCTACCCCAAAAAAGATGGTGCCACATGGGGGTTTCTATCTGTCCCTTGATTACCCTCACCATCCCCACAACTCCCCATTAACCTTCGATCACGCCAGCTTGACCCATTAAGCGAATGTCGCAGATATGGAATCACATGGAGGGGTAAAGGATGGCACTCAGTGTGATAAACTATTTTTTTTTTCCCCTGAATTTCATTTCCAGAGAAGTGGGTTGATTACATGGCGTCGGGCGCGGAATATATAAACACGGTTGGAAGACCGTGTCACGCCACACTGACCAGACTCCAGCCGACTGGTGAGTGTGTGTGCGTGTGTTGTGGTGTGTGTGCGTGTGTGTGTGTGTGTGTGTGGGGCCATTAGTGGCTGAGTGTTCATCTGTGGTTGAGTGAGCATGACCCGTGGGCATCCTCCAGATGATCACTTCCCCACCCCAGCAGGAGAGGAGCGCCCCTCGGACCACATCCCCTCACACCGTCGTCCACTAGGGAATGGTTCACACCCTTTACACAATGTTATCTGGCAGGTGTTGGACGCCCCTGGCGACGACGAAAACGACGAAGGGAAGATCCGATCCTCAGAAGGTGAGGCAGACTTTAGAAAATGGGAAGACGTCGACGAGATAGAGAAATACAGAGAGAAAGAGGACCTCGCCTGGTGAGAGGTAGGGTAGTCAACGAACCGCCGTGGTGGTTGGTAACGACCCCTCCTCCTCCTCCTCCTCCTCCTCCTGCTGAGGCCACCAGCCACATCCCAGGTCCTCAACGAATTATGAGCGTGTCTGGCGACGAGCTGCCGGGCCCTCCGCACGCCCTCCCAGCCTCTCAGCGGGTCGGCTTTAAGCACGTAAGTCAATTGCGGCAGATGTTTGTTGATGCTGTTTCCCTTGCCACACCACCCAAGCACCACACCAGCGCCACATCATCCACACCAGCGCCACATCATCCATCCACACCAGCGCTACATCAGTCCACACCCGCGCCACACCAGCACCTGAGTTACCTCAAGACCTGATTCATATCAACACCTAAACCACACTGGGGGGTGGAGGAGGGGGACCACCCGCTCAGACACATGACTGGTCGAGTGTGGAGGGTCTTGCATCCAGGACACATGACTGGTCGAGTGTGGAGGGTCCTGCATCCAGGACACATGACTGGTCGAGTGTGGAGGGTCCTGCACCCAGGACACATCACTGGTCGAGTGTGGAGGGTCCTGCATCCAGGACACATGACTGGTCGAGTGTGGAGGCCAACACAGCGTGTGTGTGTTGCCTTCCAGGTGAACAGACCGTATTGTGGCTATTTCTCTCTAACACAGCATGTGCATCTATCTATCTATCTTCCTTTCTATCAGTCTATCTACAACTATCTATATCTTTCCATCTATCTATCCATCCATCATACATCCATTCATGTATCTATCTATCCATCTATCTATATCAGTCCATCTATCTATCCATTCATCATCCATCCATTCATGTATCTATCTATCTATACATCCATCTGTCTGTCTATCTACAACTATCTATATTTGTCCATCTATCTATCCATCCATTCATGTATCTATCTATCCATCCATTCATGTATCTATCTATATCCATCCATCTCTCTGTCTGTTCATCTATCTATCTATCTACCTATATATCACGTGTGCTTTATGTATCAGTCATCATACTGTATGACATAGGTATGATGCAGGTCCTTCTGCTGGGTGTAACGAGGGCCTGGAATATTAAGTCCACCGTTGGCGCTGATGATCAAATCTCATTTCCGTTTCATCATTTACATATTTCTGCTCTCAGCTGGAGGTCTGATCTTATTAGAACGTAGAAGGTCACGAGGGGAAATATATACCTCACTATCCTGACGGCATATATGTGACGCTGTGATAAGGTATATATATATATATATATATATATATATATATATATATATATATATATATATATATATATATATATATATATATACATATATATATATATATATATATATATATATATATATATATATATATATATATATATATATATATATATATATGTATATATATGAATAGTCAGAGTCGAACCCCTAATTCCGTAAACAGGAAGATTAAGTCAGATTTGTGGTAATGGTAAAATGGGAGATTTTCTCTTATCTCTTTGTGTGTCTGTGTGTCTTTCTTTACTCCCTCTTCTTTTTTGTACTTGTTCGCCGTTTCCCACTTTAGAGAGGAAGCTCCAGGAACAGACAAGCAACGTCCCATGTTCTTACATCCACTCTACATTTTTCATGTTTTTACTACAGTGGAAGTATTGCCTGTCATCCACAACCAACCCCCAAAGACCTTTTTCCTGTCTTCCACCGACCGCTTTATATGCCCAGGCTCATCCCACCGACATCGCGTCTCCCCCTGCATATCGCATCGATCCAATTCGTTCTATCTCATGTCAGCCTTTCACCCTCCTGAAAGTATACACCACGAAACCTCGAAGCCTCTTCCACCCCATCCTTTCATCTCCTCCTCCTTCTCCTCCTCCTCCTACTCTTCTTCTTCTTCTTCTTCTTCTTCTTCTTCTTCTTCTTCTTCCTTCCACTTCGGACACGTAAATCCTCTTTGTCAGTCTCTCTTCGCTCATCCTCTCCACTTCGGACCACATCAGGACACCTTAGCGAGACTAGCCTTACAACCTTCACCTGGAGTCCGGCCTCACACCTTACTTGATCTCTCTCGTCTCTACCGTCGGGTCTGACAGACCATCGAACGTGCTCACCTCTCCCCCCAGCAGACGTTGCCATCTCCCCTCCACACACTTCACAGTGCAGCCACTTCCTTCCTGATGATCTTTTCGTAAACGTTACAAAATCAAACTCGTCAGTGACGTGTGTATGTGATTATTACTACTTGTGTGTTGCGGGGGAGGGTTTTACACTAGCGTTGCCCCGTCTCTTAACCTTGTGTATATATACCGTGTTCTTTACTCCTATGTATGTACACACACATACACCTTCACACATACACACACACCTTCACACATACACGCACCACACCACAGCTGCCTGCCTGTGTGTGTGTGTGTGTGTGTTGGGCATGACAGACATACATACAGAAACACATACTTTACGGCCAGTCCACAGAGTTTCTGGGTGCACCAGGCGAGTCTTAGATGTTTATTTCTGTTCTTGTATCGCGGGGAAGTTGGAAGTTAGTGTTCCCAAGCTGCCTGCTAAACTGTGGGGGCTGAACATTACCTAAATTGTGATGGTGGAGCCAGAGGAACCCGCTCCATGGTGCCCAGGGGACTCTCTCTCTCTCTCTCTCTCTCTCTCTCTCTCTCTCTCTCTCTCTCTCTCTCTCTCTCTCTCTCTCTCTCTGGTATATTCATCCATCTGTTTCTTTCGTCGTCTTCTCAGAGCTTAGCCGACACCATGATTCTTGAAGACAACGGAGGAAGCTGCGTGGTCTGTGGCAACGTTGGTTCCTGTAGTGTGACCTGACTCAGTCTGTCAGGGGAGCTCCCCTGGCCAATGCTGTGACCTGACTCAGTCAGGCAGGGGAGCTCGTGGCCAGTAATGTGACCTGACTCGAAAGGCTGATCGCCCTGAGTGATGAGTTATGGAGGGGATGTTTGGGGACGGGTGGACAGCCTGACGTGTGTGGATCAAGATACGTTCTGATTCGAGTTGGAGGAGGTCGACCCACCCTGGCTGCCACCGGACCTTGTGAACACACATGACAACGTCTCACATCAACGGAAGGAGGGAAATATTCACCTCCAACTCCCTCGGTAAGTGACGTCACTACACTGAACGCCTGGTGAAGCGAAGATGGTTTGGTTCTTCATCTTGTGTCGGCATGCAAGTTGTCAGAAATCTGGGCTTGGAAAAAAAGAAAGTGGCATTGAAGTAACGTCATGTCAATGTTATGACGTGATTTAAGGCATGGTACGAAAAGTCAACATACCAGCTGATGTGGGATGAGTTTTAAAGTCACAAGTTTTATATAACTGTCTTATAGAAGCAACACAAGTCTTATATAACTGTCTTATAGAAGCAACACAAGTCTTATATAACTGTCTTATAGAAGCAACACAAGTCTTATAAAACTCTTGTACAAGCAACACAAGTCTTACAAAACTGTCTTACGGAATCAACTCAAGTCTTATAAAACTGTAACACCAAGTTTTATAGCACCGTCTATTGCAAGTCTTAGAGAAGTGTCGAAGCCAAGTCTTACATAACTAACACAAGTCTTATATAACTAACACATGATTTATAGAACTTCCTAACTACAGTAAGCTTAGAATTTCAAGAGTTTTATTCCCTCGTGAGACTTGAGTTCTGCAGACTTAAGGCGTAAGGAGGGACAATCCAAGGAGGGAGAATTTAAGGAAAGTTTTGAATCCAGTGTTCGTACCCGACATCCAGGGCAGGCCACGCCCCAGCACACACCGGATGACGTTACTCACTTCGACATTCAAAAAGCTCATTATAACCAGCTCACCAATTTACTACACACCAGTGAACAATGCACGGGTTCATGGAGACGTCCAGTGGTTTGAAATACGCAATTTGCCACACCAGATGGACATCTTCCGCACCCAACATGTCTTCCTCCCTCCCCTCCCTCTCTCTCTCTCTCTCTCTCTCTCTCTCTCTCTCTCTCTCTCTCTCTCTCTCTCTCTCTCTCTCCCCTAGAATAACATCCTGCCTCACTGATTTTGTACAGTTTGTTAACCATAACAAGAGATTTCACCTGAATGTCTTAAACGTAATATATATATATATATATATATATATATATATATATATATATATATATATATATATATATATATATCGTGCATCACATGAATGGCTGGATGTGGACTCCGTCCCTCACTGGTAAACAATGATCCATGGCTCAGACTCTCATGTCCTTCGGGGTCTGTTGCTTCAGACGCCATCGCACCAACAGAACTCGACCGAACACCAACAGACCTAGTTAAGGATCCTCCACTATAAACAGATACAGTGACCGGAAACAGCGGGATGAAGTTAGAAGAAGAGATGGAGGTGTAGTGCAAACATGGAGTCAAATGTTCTATCATTAGTAAGAGTTATTTGGAATACTCTACCATTCGCTGTTGTCACGGAGAATACTCTCATTTGAAACACAGCTGAACAATGACTTTAATGGTGTTAGTCATCAGTGAGCGAACTTGTGCAAAATATGAATGTATGATACAAAAAAAAACCAATTTAACATCTTTTGCTCTGAAATTATTATTTCATTTTATCTCAGAGCATCCGGTCGTTGGTGTAATGTTACCATGTGTCTTCCTTCGTCGTCTGCCAACGTATCACGTCAGTGTATATAGTGAGTGGTCAGTCTTTCCTCATTGGTATTTTCCTGCCACCTTGATGTACCGGAGGGAGCAGTGTGGGTGGGGAGGAGCCTTCTGCTTCACTATCCTGTCTCCATGTACAGAGGTAGGTGGGGAAGAGCCTTCTGCTTCACTATCCTGTCTCCATCTATAGTGGTGGGTGGGGAGGAGCCTTCTGCTTCACTATCCTGTCTCCATCTATAGTGGTGGGTGTGATGGAGCCTTCTAAGCATTACTACCCTTCCTCCATCTACACAGACTTGCACTGCAGCAGCTAACCCCGTCAGAGAGCATGAAGTCTCTTGCTATCTGTCCCTCCCCTGCACACTCTCCATGGTGCGAGACATTCCACCTCACCATGAGGATTCCTCGGTGTACCCAGACGCATACGGAATGTAGCGAAGATAGTAAAGTGCATGAGAAAATAAGGCAGTAACTCTACCCCAAAAAGATGGTGCCACATGGGGGTTTCTATCTGTCCCTTGATTACCCTCACCATCCCCACAACTCCCCATTAACCTTCGAACACGCCAGCCTGACCCATTAAGCGAATGTCGCAGATATGGAATCACATGGAGGGGTAAAGGATGGCACTCACGTGTGATAAACTATTTTTTTTTTTCCCCTGAATTTCATTTCCAGAGAAGTGGGTTGATTACATGGCGTCGGGCGCGGAATATATAAACACGGTTGGAAGACCGTGTCACGCCACACTGACCAGACTCCAGCCGACTGGTGAGTGTGTGTGCATGTGTGTGCGTGTGTGTGTGTGTGTGTGTGTGCGTGTGTTATAGATCTACTGGAACGTATATCCTGCAGAAAAAAATAAAGAAAAATCCTGATAGATCACGTTGATGATCGACTTCCCAAAGCAGAAGTCCGTCACCATTTCCCGCCTGCCAGTATTGCCTGAGCCACCAGCACAAGCCCTTAATGACACTACTACAATGACTGGTACAACCATTACTGCTTGTTATGACTGCATCAACCATCACTAGTAACGTACGCTCATTCCACTAGAACAACAAAGTAAAGATAGATAACTTTCCCAAGCCTTCATGACTCCTTAATCCACAACCAATTTAGATGTATTTCATACAACAACAACCAGAGCAGCAGGCCACCACGACACAGGTTCCCTCCATAACTCCGTCAGGTTCAGCCCACGTAAAAGCTCGCCGTCATTTATGTAGGCTCATACATCCACAGCTTGTGTGAGGAAACTCCTGTGTTTGGACAGAGTTCACAAATTTATCCTCAGTGGCAACATCTGTAATTTCTTGTTTACTAGACGTTGCTAGCGACATTGTGTGTGTGTGTGTGTGTCCTCTGTATATATCTCCCGTGTGTGTGTGTGTGTGTGTCCTCTGTATATATCTCCCGTGTGTGTGTGTGTGTGTGTGTGTCCTCTGTATATCTCTCCCGTGTGTGTGTGTGTGTGTGTGTCCTCTGTATATCTCTCTCGTGTGTGTGTGTGTGTGTGTGTGTCTGTATATATCTCTCCCCTGCTTTAACGTCTTTCACGTCTTTCTCAATTTCTTTTAAGTCTTTCGTATGTAAGTTTTATTTCCCATTGGTTGTCTTTTCTTGATATTCGAGCCATGATGCAGGTGGAGGGCGAGGCACAGCAGTATTGGTGCAGCAGGCCAATGCGAAATGTCTGGGTGGAAAATTCAAATAAGAAATTTTGATGGTAACATTTAACGATATTTGCCTGGAGGGGGAGGGGGGGCTCCCTCCCTCCCTCCCTCCCCCCCGGGTGCTGGTGGTGGTTAGGTAGAAGTGGGTTGCCGGTTACCCAATATAAACTTTCCGGAAATCATTATATTTCTCTATAATGGCCGCTCCCAAGTGGATGGAATCTCCTCGGTTAGGTCAGACTGATGTCTGTTTACTGGAAGAAATTTTTTCCACGAGACTGTCAGATTCGACTTATTTTGAGTTGAAAGAAAAATTAACCCCAAACATCTGATATATGTTTCCGATATCGCGAAGGTGAATTTTTTTTTTTTACGCGATATCTACTTGAAAT
Organism: Panulirus ornatus; assembly: GCF_036320965.1. Taxonomy (NCBI): domain Eukaryota; kingdom Metazoa; phylum Arthropoda; class Malacostraca; order Decapoda; family Palinuridae; genus Panulirus; species Panulirus ornatus. The sequence continues at coordinate 4,240,784 of NC_092231.1, forward strand.
AAGTTATAGGTTGACCCTGAAAGCCACACGCATTTTGTTTTTCATACATAAACATGAACAGATATTGGAAAACATTACTATAAACTTAAACTTTGTCTGTGATCACTACTAAGTGATTTTGGGAGACGAGATTACAAGATCCGGGTATTGGATTAGATTACCGTACTCTACTGCCTTCCTAACGAACACGTGAAGTATTCATATAACGTAGAATATTACAGCGAATCCGGTAGGATATCGTCGTGCGTGCGGGAATTATTTACCAAGGTTGTTCTTACCATTTGAGGCAATCCAGTATCGAGAAATTTGCTCCGATTTTCATCCCACGCAGCCGACAATAGTTATTGTACACTATATATATATATATATATATATATATATATATATATATATATATTCTAAGTGCTAGTTGTAATGATTTTTTTTTTATATTTCGTCGCTGTCTCCCGCGTCAGCAAGGAAATAGACGAAAGAATGGCCCAACCCACCCACATACACCTGTATGTATGTACATAAACGTCCACACACGCACATATACATACCTGTACATTTTATTATTATTATTATTTTCATTATTATTATTATTATTATTATTATTATTATTAGCATTATTATGATCACAGGTACTAATAGTAGTGTTAGAATAGCAGTGGTTGTAATGGTAGTTGTATTAATTGTTGGCGTCAGCGATGGCCAACGAAAACAGTATTTGTATTTCCCACTCGGTTCTCATGATCAGGTATTTGGAAATGAAGGAAGTTGCTGTCGGTCTATGATTATGAATAGGTCATCAAAGATCTGTTGATTGCATTAAAATTCGGGGAACTTTCTTTAGGAAGTTTCATTAATGAAATAAGAGATATTGATGAAATAAGCTCATTGCTAATTCACTTGAAAATAATCACACACACACACACACACACACACACACACGGTTGTCATGGTTACTGACCGGGTCAGCACGGGCCCTCCAGGGGTCGGGCTGGCATGGGTTCGAATCCTTAGGCACTGCAGACAGCCGACATCCAACCCAATAGTTCATCCTCCCGTCAGGGTTGGTCGATGAATGGGGTACCTGGCTTAGGCTGGTGTGTGTGTGTGTGTGTGTGTGTGTGTGTGTGTATGTGTGTGTGTGTGTGTGTGTAACTGTGTTGTCTCCCCGCAACACAGCCACCAACCTGAGCCAGAAACCCATTTATCGACCATGTGTTTCGGTTCACAGCCGGCTGTATAAGCTAATAATAATAATAATATAATAATAATAATAATAATAATAATAATAATAATAATAATAATAATAATGATAATCATAATAATAATAATAATAATAATAACAACAGACTTCGTGAATTCAATAATGGTCGTGTACGACCCGGATAACGTGCCACACTAGGCTACTCATACCGTATGCAGAGCCAGTGAGAGAGGAAACATGACCTCGGAATTACGATTTCTATTTTGGGTAATTGGTGGCTTACCCTGCTGGGTACACAGGCTATTTCCAGCAGGTTTTGACTTGCAGTACGTCCACTCATTAGCGATACGCCTCACTCATTCAGCGGGCACGTCACATATTCATTCTAAGATGCATCAAAGGAGGCAGTATCCTGGTTGTCCAGGCCTGGAAAAGGGAGGTTGAACTGCTGGAAATGGTGTGTGGGGGGGAATGGAAGGAGAGTGACTGGTAGCGCCAGACCAGAGTGGAGTGAGATATGACGAGAAGAGGAGGAGCAGGAAGGGAAAAGCCTCCATACTGTCTACTTTGGAAGAAGGAAGGCTGTGAGGAGGGACGCGCTGACTGCATGTACATCCTCAGGAAGCCATGACGCTATGAACAGTTCCTTGAAGCTACAGACATGACCAAGAGTAAGAGGTCACACGTAAGCGCACGGTAATGACGACTACGGTAAACACATTTTCATTTTGAATAGCAGAGTTGTGGACGCGATGTAAAAAACAAACACACAAACGAATGAGGGAATGCGAGCGATTTTGGTTTGTTTGTTTGTTTGTACCGAAGATCTAGAAACGAACCACAAAACTACATAACTACTCGGGTGGGGGTTGGGTAGGGGTTGTTGGCTTCCAACAAGCTTCGTTGATCGGCCTGGGACCATCCCGAACTCCCGGGGCGTAGGCGATTCCCTCCTCAGTGCAACGCCAGATACACGTGAACGTGTTAGTAGCAGCGATCTGGGTCGTAGAGTAAGTAAACCTGTAAGAGTGTTTGTTGAGCATCACCAGCGGAAGACTTAACAGAGGAGAGAGATAAGGTAACATACGACTCTCCATCTGGTTCATGGTCTGGGAGGCTACACTCTTGGCTTTGATGACGGCGAGTGAGTTACATCGGTTCGTTGAACCGTATTAGTCACATATATTCTTACCTCGAAGCCTTGAATTTTTTATTTTCATTTTTATACTTAACCGCCGTCTCCCACGTTAGCGAGGTAGCGCAAGGAAACAGACGAGGAATGGCCCAACCCACCCACATACCCATGTATGCACATGTTATATGTATATATATTTATCAGTGTGATATGTGGCATATATTACTTTCATTCTAATCGAATGACACAACAGCAGAAGGGTTGCTGTAGTTATCGCTGGTCCTTCCTATAGTTTGGCGAAAGTTGGGGAGGAAGAATGTTACTTTTTACTGTAAGGTTCTTCCACTAGACTTCAACTTTTCTAAGATAATTAAGAATCCTTTTCCCAACTTTTAGAAAGTAATTTGTCTGAAGTCGATAAACTGACAAATAAAGTGGCGACAAGAAAGTGAGTGATTATCAGACAAGATTTGATGTTTAAGATCATTTATTTTAGAAAATTTGATAAATAGATTACGTATTTAGGCTAGATATGTTTGCAGTGACGTCTCAAAGCGAAACAAATGCTATTATCTTTTGTTAGCTAACCCTAGCCTGAACCAGACACCCATTTCATCGACCAATCCTTAGTAATGGATGAACAGCTGGGTTGACTGTGAATCGACTACCGTGACCAGGATTCGAACCAACGCTCTCGACCCTGAGTAGCAGAAAGGAGAGAACGCTCCCTCTGGGATGAGGCCTTCAAAGAAATTTTCCTTGGACGATACAGCCTCTGAAGGTGACTTGCCATTTGCAGCCTAGTCACAACAGGCGTAGTGTAATGACCCTGGAATATATAGTGAGGAAGCTTAACTACCGCCCGTTGACCATCAGAGTGGCCCTAAACTCGCACCACACCTGTTACTGACCTAGTGTCTTAAAGAAAACGTTTAGGACAAACTATAATTTTCTGAGATCATTGGTGATAATAATTTAAATCTTACCTTTAAGTCCATTAAAACCTATAGAGACCATTTTCTTTGCGTTAATACAAATCTCCTTTGCATAAATATACTTGAGCAAACGTAACTTTATTACCTTACATTTTCTTCATTATTATTCATTTGACTTTATGTGCCAAATATAACACACACACACACACACATGAACACATCTGTATATGCATGTTGCAGTTGTACAGCCCTTTCCCATTTCGGAGATGAGCAAAAGATGAAACCATTATATTAAGTCAACCATCTGGTTTTATTTGAACTCTGAATAATGAGAGTGGAATCCTTGGTGCAGTGGACGAAGTATCAAAATGATCAAATTATACGTCATCTTTATTATAGAAATAATCCGTATTGTTTCATTATATTTGCCATTATAAATCATGACTAAGTTACAAGTCATTTGTACAGTTTGCAAACTAGATAATTATTTCATGTACTCAGCTTAATACTAGTTTCATTTTGTAATGTTTAGAGGGCAAGAGTAAATAAACAACCAACTGACGTTTATGCAAATAGAAATATCAAACAAAAGAATAAATCAAGCTTGCACCAACGAGGATTTTAACGTCACAAGATGGAAAATAAATGTAAACTATGCAGACGATATGTTTGTAGCAGCTCTGGTGGCACCATCCCAATATTATTGCTCTTCCCAGCTAGATTTGATGTCAGATGTCGCCATTGAGGACCCACAGAAACCTGAGAATATATTCCTAATGATCAAGTAGGAATATAATCCTTGCCAAATGTTCTTACTTATTATAATCTAAGGCGATATTTTCTTTCATAGGTAACAAAGTAAAATGATGCATGTATTCATATAAGTTTATTATCAGTGACAGTCAAACTTCAACACATATGGAGAGATATATCTCATACGTAGAATAAACGTATATGTCGTAGTATACCGCATGGCGTCCCCCGCAGCTCAAACCTCAAGCGTCAGCTGACAGGTTATTGACACTTTCCTTACCCATCGTAAAATCTGAATCTTTTGTATGAACTATGCTATATAGTATTTTATTTAATTTCCGATTAATGTAAGAGTCTTTTAAGTATATGTTTTCATTTCAGGTAAAGGTATAAAAGTTTGAGATTAAAGTTACTCAATTGGTCTCTTTCCACTTCCGCTGACAGACTATTCGTTGTCATGGCGAGTTTCTCTTTGTTGTTGTGTTAGCGATCGCTTTACAGTGATGTATTTCATGTAATGCCATTCAAAATCTCTGTGAAATGGAGATTATGCACCATTTGCAAAGTAGATGGAGTTTTATTTTGGTTCATTGCGTTTAATGTTTTACAAATGTGTTGGATCATTCCGGGCCAGAATAGACCGTTGACTGGTGACAGCTTACGTTAGCATGGAACTCTTGTGTTTAGGCCGTGTGCTCAACAAGTTTCCAGTCCTTTTACTAATTCAAATACGTGGCTTAGTCTCAAGACTAGTATGAATAATAGATACTTCGAAACTTTAGCCGATTTGTTGTAGAACATTCGGAAATGGAACGATCACATGTGGTCGGCCATGACAGACTGGTGTCCGTAAACTGGAAAGTCGTGCGGGCGGTGCGGTACCTGACGTCACCAACCACGCCTCGTTAAACCAAAGTTGTCCTCATCAACCACGACTCGTTAAACGTTAAAGATGTCTGGTACAGAATCATCCGTTTAAGACGATATATATGTGAGTAGTGCTCAAGTGTATTACGAAGTAAATCACGCTGTACATAACATTAACGCAACATCGGCCACCAAAGCAACTCTTGGCAATATATTGAAAATCCTCAAAAAATGAGTGAAAACACTTTTTTTTTACGTACTGTACTGTAGTGTATGATCAATGTCCGGACAGATAACCACTGGAAAATCGTACCATCAAATCCGTTGTGAGTGTATTGCGTGGATGGTGGTACCGGCCATTCGGAAAACCACAGTAACTTGACGGAACGATGAAAGTCCTGGACTAGGCTTCCTACAACACGGCTTCGTAAGGTAAGAACGCTCATTGCTTTTTACATTTTATTAAAACTATTTTGCTATAGGAAATATTTTTGTGTAAGCAAAAATTGCGCTTAAGCTCCACAAGGTAAGGAACTATTAGCTTAATAGTACGTAGAATATATATATATATATATATATATATATATATATATATATATATATATATATATATATATATATAGTTTTGTTTACTTCTGTTAAGGTAAGTAAACGTTTGTTGTTCTTAAAAACTCTCGTGATCCAAGGTAAGGATCGTGCTACTTTGTAAGTAACCAGAGGCTTCTTAATCAAGACTTTTTATGTTCTTGTAATTGGTTTACTGATCTAACTTCAAGGGACTCTTCCGTTGACTCGAGTTGTTTTTAAAGTTCTAGTTACAGGGGAGCGCCTAAACTAACCTGTATTTTTTTTTTGCCATTGAAATGGAAGCTGTAGTAAGTGGTGCCAGAACTGGTAGGAGAAAGTGTTGGGTTGAATTACCGTTTGCAGACATCAAAAACCATAGGTAGAACAGTTTCAACCAAACCCTACCCAACCTGTACGAATGGTTATAATATAGAGTCGAAGCATTATGATAATTGATAAGTATTATACCCTTGTGAAAAATACGAAGGATTTTGAAGATTAGGGGAATAGTGGGAGAAAGGGGGAGAGAGAAAAATGAAAGACATTACCAAACAGAACCAGAGATTCCTTGTCTTGATGACCCTTATCGCACGGTTTACCTACGACATTGATATTGCCTCATTAATAGTAAACAAGTGGGTTGTTATCAAGCGGTATCAACACAATACTGAAATAAAATGTTTATCGAAAAGGCATACGTTGAATTAAAGTTCTGAGTGTTCAGTAAAACGCGATAAGGATTTTCTTCCATGAGCTTTAAATTTAGGTTAGGTTAGGTTTTGTGAAGTTTGGGAGGAGATTATCGATCCTGCTATACGATTTTTTGTACCATCTAATGCCGCATAAAACTCACGGTTTAATGTCCATTGCCTTAAATATAACCCTACTGAATACCAAGTATAAGAGCAAACATTTCTTTTGCGGTACCTGAAGGTGACTTAACTCCATCTTTATGGTCGTTTACATTATATCCTGACCTGATTAGTAGAGGAAACGATTTTTGGTCTCAGACACATGTTACTTAGTAAATGAACTGCGGAGAAAGAGTATGCCCACAAAAAGTAGTTATTTCCGTATGATTGATAACGATATGATTTCTACCCCGTTGAGCTTCCGAAGCAAACATTTCCCTCTGGAAGATCGGGGTCAGCTTTTGTGGACTTACTCCAAACAAAGGGAAACGTTACCTGAAAACAAGGTTTGCAGTTCAAAAGGAAGTGTTACAGGCTCTGTGTACATGCAGAGAACTTACCCTTATGTGAAATATTACATGACATTCTTCCAAGTAATTCTCAACAGCAGAAAAAAATGTTCGTTATCGTGTTGGGAAGAAAAGGACCTTGACAACGCCGTGCACGTTCCTGTTCACTGACGATAATAAGCCTTATCGAAGGTGGTTTTTCAGCGTTATCGCTTACAAGCGGAAATTTTTACCACAGGTAGAGCTAGCGCGTAGTGCTCATCGCAAGGAAATCTAGAGTTATGAGAGAAGGATACGGCAAATGTTATGCGTGAGATGGTGAGATTAATGGTTGTAGATTAACAGGCTAGCTGCTCACGTGTGTGGGTGAATCAGTGTGAAGAGAGTTAACCTGGGTCAAAGGAGTGAAACTTGACGGCCGTGACGAACCCTCCCGATACCCAGGCCGGTCGAACCTGTAGAGAGAGAGAGAGAGAGAGAGAGAGAGAGAGAGAGAGAGAGAGAGACCCTCGCAATTTTGAAGTGTAGTCATTATTTAATACTCATTCGCAGAATGGCGTTAAAAGGCCTTGGAAAATCCATACAAAAACAGGTCCAGCAGGTCATTATTATGGGAGCTATATAACTGTACGGACCTATATCTCGGGATACATTTTTATATGCTAGAAAAATATACGTGTCAATCAGCCAATCAGGAAACTGGGTTTTCCGTATTCATTATGCAGTTGCCATGGGCCAATATCTCTTTTTTATTTCAGCAGTAGGATGTTCGGAGAATTTCCCTTGAAGTTAGACATTTGGGACGTGGATTATGTATACAACTGTGAAGTGAAAAATGTAGAATTGCGTTAAGATGTGTTTTTATGTTCGTTCATTGTGTTACACCATTTGTCATATGGCTTTGTAACACCCAGGCCACAACAATGTGTCAACGTTATACAGCGAAATATTACGAACAGCGAAAACATAAAACTTTTACAGGAAATGTTATGATATACGTTAGTTACGGTGAAAACGAAAAATGGGGAACAGCAATTAGTGGGCCACGCGCCGTTAAACTAGACTTTTATACTAATTATTGTTGGTGTTCCGTGTTGCCTTTAGTACCTCAGGTCTTTATTTTTTTCTTGGCTGGTGACAGTTATCATCATTATTAGCTATGTTCTCGCCGCCGTTCTGATACCAGCATGGGTTAAGTTTCTTTTTTTTTTTTCCACTGTTGTCTTCCTCACATGGCATCGGCCGAGTTTATTGTTGGCGCTATCCACAATTAGGTCAGGTTTTTGTTAGCTGTTGTTGTTGTTGATTTTGTTGTTCGTAGTTTTGATTATTTTTGTTGGATGCTTTTATTTTTCGTCGGCTGCGGCCATTGTTGTCGTGTTGGCTATGTTGTGGTTGAGGGTTGTAGGTTAGTCACACTGCAGAGGCTGTTTACATTAGTTAATGATTATATTTATTGCTACAGGGTGTTGTTACACTCGCTCACTCTGCTCACTTTTTGGTTGGTATTTTGCTTCACAAAATCACTGGATGATTTTAGGTACTTTCAGGAATATATATATATATATAAATATATATATATATATATATATATATATATATATATATATATATATATAATGATAATAATAAGGTCAAAGTAATGCGTGTGATCTATTATTTTTTGATGACTTCTTTAGCCTAATAACGTCAGACAAATGAGACTTATTGGCAAAACCCTCACTTCGCTCATCTTTTCTTACTTTTAGGAAGTGATAATACAAGAGGAAGGATTTCCAACCTCTCGCTCCCACACTTGTGACTTGCCTTCTGTGGGTTGTTTCCTTTTAGCCTCAACCACACAGACGGGTGTAAAATTCCCTAACCGTGTAGTACAAATAGGTAATTGCACATACACACGACATATGAAGTTAGTAAAACACCGTGAAAGATAATCAGAAAGTAAACCGAGGATTTCTCGTAAAAGAGGAACCATCTAATTGACGAATGGTACAGTTGAAGGGGAAGTGAGGCTCTCCATACGAAAGCAGACTTCTGTAAGAGCGTCTTGACATGGCTCCGTTTTGTAAGACTGGTTAGTGGTCAGTGTGTCCGTGGACTGTCGGAAGGCATTTGATGCTACCGTAATAGGAGGATGGTATCGAAGCTGGGTTTTCTTGCGAGCAGGCATCATAGAGAGTCTCTTAGGTGGATCAAATATTACCTTACTGGAGGAGAAGAAAGGATCCATGTCAGAGGAGCCGTATCCACGTGGGTTAGGGTTGCTAACGGCGTGCCGAAGGGACTGGGTGCTGGCACCGTTGTCCTTTGTGATCCGTGTGAATGACTTGCCAGCTGGAGAGAGAAACACACACACCTGTACACGTTCGTGGATGATGGGAAGGTCGTGAGAGAACTAAGGAACGACGAGGATTGCGTCAACGCACAAAGGGATTCAGGCGAACTCCAATGTTTTCCTGACACGCACGTCTGATGCAAAGGAACAAGGATGGGACACAGTGCAAAAAGAGGTCTGGAGATGAATACAAAGTTGCAAGAAATGAGCTGCAAGATTATGCTGGTAACAGGGGACAGATTCTTGAAACAAAGAATCAGTAGAGAAAGTCCAGAGGAGGACACCACAGATGGTCACTGAAGTAAGAGAGTTCGAGTTACAGTGAGAGGTCAGAGGTCATACATTACACCTACCATGGAAGAGAGATGAGGAGGTGGAGGTTCGACCATACTTCAGTTTCTGAACCAGTTTGATGATGACAGAAGTGAAGAGTTCCTTGTAAGTTACCAAGGTAGAGCAGCCCGAGGTTATAACGATACCTATGCAAGAGGCTTCTTAGCTACGATCAGTAGTGGTCAGGGAGGTCTTGTGTCGCGCTCAAGTAATGTGGATGAGTGGGATAAGCTGATCCTGATGGAAGTGCTTATAATGTACAAACGTTCAAAGCCTTCTGTGGTGGTGGACGTCGTTCAAGAGATGGAGCCCTACGAGCATAGAACTCCCTGCTCGAACTGTGCAAATAGCTAGGAACACACACACACACACACACACACACACACACACACACACACCTACACACACCTACACACACCCACACACACCCATACACACACATACACACACACACACACACACACACACACACCACACACACACACACACACACACACACACACACACACACACACACACACACACAGAGCAGAAGAATCCATTTGCAAACATTACTCCTCCTTTTATGAAAATTGTAATCGTAAATGCATTATGTATAGATCTAAATGCATCTAGGAAATAATAAAGCGAGGCCAGGGAATATCTCGTGGCCGGACCAGGCGAGATAGAATTATGCAGCAAAGAAGTGCTGGCGCTCCCCCTCCCCTCCTGGACGTGCACGCCACGCATCTCCTCTAATGGATGAGGTTGTTGTGTGTGTGTGTGTGTGTGTGTGTGTGTGTCTGTGTGTGTGTCTGTGTGTGGTGTGTGTGTATGTGTGTGTGTGGAGAGAAAGCCTGGGTAGTTTATGGGGCGTAGTTCACTCACTGTATACAACAGGAGTAACGGACGTCGAGAGCATTGCTGTATTTAGATGACGTACGATAGTGGTCGTCCAGTTGGCCCAGCAGAGGAGAGTAGGGGGGGGGGGGGCATGAGTGGGTCTCGCCAGTGGTAAGTTGCCGGGGGAAACAAACTGGGAATTGTTCTCTTCAGTCACGTGGTGTGTGTGTGTGTGTGTGTGTGTGTGTGTGTGTGTGTGTGTGTGTTAACACAGTGGGCGAGGACGTGCATAACGTACCAGGACACCTCCCGTTTTTCGTTGGTCAAGTTGGTAAATGATAAGGGAGAGTGTATCATGTTCAGGGAGGGGGCTCCTGACTTTTACGGGGTAATCTGGGGTAGGTTGCTGTTCTGTAGAACTTGAAAGCATAAGAGTGTTAGATGGTGAGCTTGGAAATGGTGGCACTGAGTTGGTGAAGGCTTAGCGTTAAGCCCTGCACTGTAAGGCAAGTGTTGGGACGGGGTGGGTACATAGGGGGCGCTAAGTGAGGCATGGGGGTTGGTTGAGGGAGGGGGGACATGGGAGCAAAATGAGGGATGGGGGGTGACATAGAAGCGCAGTGTATACGGGAATGCGGACGATGGAATATAATGTAAAGTAGGAGGACATATAGGATTCCATTGTGAGGGGTGAGAACAGTCGTGCAGTATGAGGAAGGAGGACTCACTTGCGCATCGTGAGGGAAGAGGAGTCAACAGTATAGTAATGCGAGACGTAAACTATAGATCTCACGTTATGAGGAGGATGAGGAGGAATTTGCATTATGGTGTGAGGGATGATCACTCGGCAGTCCGGTGACAAGGATGAGGACACCCGATAATGCGGACGTGACATGAGTCTCGGGGAGGGTGAGTAATGAGTCAGGGATGGACGGGTGACTGCGGCTGAATAATGAGGGAGGGAGCGATAGATCAACCGAGCACTTGGTCAGGGATTGTGGTGACCTGTAGCAACGTGTGGGAATGGGTGAGGAGGAGATGTATCCCCGTGGTGTAGCGGTCAGCGTTCGAATCCTGGTTGCGGCAGGCGGTCCACAGTCTACCCAGCTATTCATCCACCCTTAGGGATTGGTCGATAATATGAGTACTTGGCTAAGGCTAGGATATATGTGTGTGTGTGTGTGTGTGTGTGTATATATATATATATATATATATATATATATATATATTAGCGTTAATTGGATGGCCTTGATTAGGGCCTCATTTGCGCGTGGCGTCTGAGCTAACATAAAGAAAAAAGAATATTTGGAATCGTGCAAAAGCAGGAGGGAAAGAGTGGAGGAACTTGAGAATATTCACGACACCAGCCATCATCGGGATTCGAATCTGGAGGAAGTGGTAGTGTAAGTAATGAAAACACCCGAGGGGGAGGAGGAGGGGGAGAAAGAAGTATATATAGCATAAGGTCGCATCATAGTAAGGGGAAGTCAGTAATGGTGGTCAGTATGGTGATCCACCATCAAGGGGGGATGTGCTCCTCCGCCATTGTGCTCATCAATGGGTAGCATCTCCTCTGGTCCCGTTTTCTTGGGGTCACATTTCGCTTCTGACCTCGACTAGAACCCGAGGCTCACCTTCAGGTTCACTTGTGCTTTGCGACGTCATATTCATTCCAGACTCCAGCATTCCGACACGCACCTTCGGGCTACACCCTTGGCTCGTGTGTGTGTGTGTGTGTGTGTGTGTGTGTGTGTGTGTGTGTGTGTGTGTGTGTTTCTTTCTCGTCAAAGCCAAAGTATAAGGCGGTGGAAGGTGAGGAACCGACGGATCAGCTTTAACACCATAAAGAAGGGAGAAAGTCCTCTTGCCCCGCTCTAGAAATAGTGGCTGCGGTATCTCGTGCATGCAAACGTTAGTTTGCCTCTTGTTCGTACGAGATATTCTAGATTCCATCTCGGAGAATGGCGACGAATCATAAAGGATCGCAGTGCTCATAAAAGAAATATGTAGGTATATATGTAGAGAGAAGCGGAGGGAGGGAGGGCTTGTGGTCCTGAGAGTAGAGATTAAGCTGGGAAGAGAGAGGTGATGGGTAGGGGTGAGTGGAGAGGTGGGAGGTAGAGGGAGAGTGGAGAGGGAGGGCTGTATTAGCGGCTCCTGCAGCAGGCCATCATCCACCCACACCCACACTAGCCGCTGAGGTATCTCTTGGGACCCCCAGATGCTGTTCCACTCTCTCTCTCTCTCTCTCTCTCTCTCTCTCTCTCTCTCTCTCTCTCCTTGGCCCTGTGCCAGCCGGTGCCAGCACACACCCTCCCCTCTCCTCCCCACTCCTCCTCCTCGCTATCCTGGATCGTGTGTGTGTGTGTGTGTGTGTGTGTGTGGGTAGGAGAAAGGGGGGATTTCTGGAGGTCCTCTGGTTCTCCTGCGTTTAGGCTGTTGGTGGCTTTGTGGGAAGGCTGATGGCACGACTGTGGGAAGGCTGCCAGTGCCATTATAAGAGGAAGAAGGCTGTCATAATCTCCGTAGGAGAAGGAAGACAGTTGGAAGGCTTTCAGTGCCACTGAAGAAGGTGAGGGCTTTTGGCATCACTGCAGGAAGGCTGTCAATGCCACTGTGGGAGGTGGGAGGCTGTCAGTGCCACTGTGGGAGGTGAGAGGCTGTCAGTGCCACTATGGGAGGCTGTTGGTGCCACCTTGAGGAGGCTGCGGTTGGTGGTACTGTGGGAAAGGTGTTAGTATCACTGCTGGAGGAGGGGGGTAGAAGCTTTGTTGGTGCCACAGTGTTAAGAGTTTCGGCGCTTCCGTGAGAGGCCTGTCGGTGCCACTGTGTGAGAGGGGCGGAAGGAGGCTGCGTTGGTGCCATTAGCTTTGTATGTTTGTGTAGGTGAAGGATGCTTGGTCACTGTAGTAGCGGGGTGGGGGAGGGGAAGTGTACGAGGGACGACCTAGGTGAAGCCTCGTATCTCGTAGTTCACTCGGTGTCTTGTGGTAAAGTGTTTGACCTCTTGCTTGTGGTGTGGTGATGGAGGATGGTGGGGGGATGGTGGAGATGGTTGGTAGGGGAGGCGGGAGGCAGCTGCCAGGGAGCGCCTTGTGAGGGAAGGGTGGACACAGACGACGATGTGGCGCCACCAGACATGCTCCCCTTCCACCCAGGCTGTCTAGAAGGAGATATGATCCCTTCCACATTTGTTATCCGGAACGGAGGTATGCTCCCTTCCTCCCTGGCTATCGAGGCGAAGGTTTGCTCCCTCCCACCCTGGCTGTACTGACGGAGACATTTTCCCTCCCTCTCTGGCTATTCAGGAGACATTCTCCCTACATGGCTATTCAGGAGACATTCTCCCTACATGGCTATGTAGACGAAGACATACTCCCTAACCTCCCTGGCAGTCCAGAGGGAGACATGCTCTCCCTCCCACCCTGGCTATCCAGAGGGAGACACCCACCCACCCTGGCTATCCAGATGGAGGTGCTGATGGTGGGGACATCTTCCTCCCTCTGTATAGGACGCTAACGCCAGCGCCCCTCCAGGGGAATCAGCTGTGTGTGTACCTATATGACAGGTGGTGTTGCTGCTGGTGTCGCTGTGTGCTGGGCGTCTCCCCGGAGCACAGTAAGCTGTTGTTCATGCCGGGTGCAGCTGGGCCGGGGTTGCTCTGGTCGCCTGCCGTTCAGCTGTAATTGTCGCAATATTGGATCTGACAGGCTGGTAGATGTATATGCATGGGCGTGTAAATATATAAACGAACAAACAGGTGATATATATATATATATATATATATATATATATATATATATATATATATATATATATATTTTTTTTTTTTTTTTTTTTTCAAACTATTCGCCATTTCCCACGTTAGCGAGGTAGCGTTAAGAACAGAGGGCTGGGCCTTTGAGGGAATATCCTCACCTGGCCCTCTTCTCTGTTCCTTCTTATGGAAAAAAAAAAAAAAACGAGAGGGGAGGATTTCCAGCCCCCCGCTCCCTCCCCTTTTAGTCGCCTTCTACGACACGCAGGGAATACGTGGAAAGTATTCTTTCTCCCCTATCCCCAGGGATAATATATATATATATATATATATATATATATATATATATATATATATATATATATATATATATATATATATAATTATCTTCCACAGATTCATATTATGGTCTTTTTTTTCTTTATTTCGTTTGCTCCTCTCTTTTTCGTTCAAGGACCATCCTTGATGACGACTTGTCTGGCACGAGAGCCTTTGAAATGTTGAAAATATGAATAAAAAAGAAAGCAGTTGTGGCTCTCGGGTGAAGGATGAATGAGTCTCAGGGAAAATGAAGTATCTACTGTGGTGTGAGGGAGGGAGATGAAGGGATGGTGTCTGTGTGAGGAGTTGAGGGTGTACTGTACGTAGGATGATGTCTGTGTGAGGAGTTGAGGATGTACTGTACGTAGGATGATGTCTGTGTGAGGAGTTGAGGATGTACTGTACGTAGGATGATGTCTGTATCCCGGAAGACATGGCAGGTTATGAGGGCATCAGAGCGGAAGGGAGGAATGATGTGAAAATTCCATATTTTTTGACAGCCTTTGATTACTGAACACCCTTTCAGGTATTGATGAAGGGAAGACCATTAGGCATGAAAATGGTGATAATAGAGAGATGTGCATTGTTGGACTAGGGGGTCAGGAGAGAGCTAACTCTATATGGGAGAGAGATAGAAGGCATTGTGGGGAAGACAAGATGTGTAGCAGCGCGCCCACACAAATAAGGTGGGTGGAGATGCAGATGTAGCGAGAATTTCAGGGAAGGAAACAGTGGATGTTGTGTTCCTCATGACGTAAAGTGGGTAGTGGTTCTTCCTCTCTGACTACATGTAAGAGGAGTAAGAAGGACTGTAATGATAACAGAGGAATGTTTCTCTTTTTCTTTTTCCCCATGTTGTTAACACAGCCGTGAAGGTGAGTGGTCGATTGAGACTTCGAGTGTGTTGAGAAGGATTACTGAAACCCTGTGGAGGTAAGGAAGGTGTGGGGGGGGGAGCGCGCGAAGGGGTTGGTCGACAGACTTAGTTTTTTGCGGTAAGGTCAGGCGTTGGAGAGAGAGAGAGAGAGAGAGAGAGAGAGAGAGAGAGAGAGAGAGAGAGAGAGAGAGAGAGAGAGAGGAGTGCGTGTATAAAATTTTCAGATATGTGCTTTTCGTACTCGTGTATGTATAGTCGTGTGTGTGTGTGTGTGTGTGTGTGTGCGAAGACGGTGACACGACTGGGAATGTTTAGAGTCAGCTTGGTGAGTGAGTCAGATCTGTCAACAGAGGGGAGGATCATAAGCCCCTTATATTAACGTGGTTCTTCACATCTCGCATGACCGCATGGGGTTGAAGGTGTGTGTATGCCTCTGTATTAAGAGGTTGTAAATACCCCGCTTACCTCATCATTAATCTCTACTGTACTGTCATTACTGTAATTAGAATGTTCTAGATATACAGGTGTGTCGATGGGAGAAAGTATTACTCACGTTAATTCTTATACCTGGAGTATATTCCATGTATATTCACTCTTTCATATGTACGTCAGCTACTTCCATCAAGGTGTATATGTCATTTTTATCACACTCGTCCGCTGTTTCCCACGTGAGCCAGGTAGCGCCAGGAACAGTCGGAAAACGGACTCCGAAACAGTTGAGTAAAGACGAGGCTGGAGAATATGGGAAGAGCATCATGTGTACAGTGGATGATGTAAAGGAACATTACACAAGGTTGCTTGACGGCAGGGGATGTTTAAAGAAGTGGGGGCCCCCACGAGCGTAGAACTCCCCTCCTTGCTGCATCATTACGTATTTACATGCGTATATTAGCATTTAAACACTTACACATGCGTATATGTAAACACACACACACACACACACACACACACACAGTTAAGAGAACTGAATTACATGGCCCCCCGCCCCGCCCCCTATGTAAGAGAGAAGAGTAATGAGTGACCTGATCACAACCCCCCGAGGCTTCTGTGTGAACCAGTTTCCTGGCTTGTGTGATCAGTTTCGTGACGTGTGTATAATTCAACAGTTCTTCACAAGATGTAGGAATAGGGTAGCCAGGGGACTTCACATGGAGGAGTAACGTGTTAAGAGTGTATGTTGTGAAATCCTTCGTAAGGGTTGGGAACGAATAGAATGTGACTAGATGAAAGTGGGACTGTTGATAGCACACACATGGTTAATAGGTTGTACTGTTGTAGAGACAGGAGGCACTAGGTCAGCAGGAGGCACTAGGTCAGCAGGAGGCACTAGGTCAGCAGGAGGCACTAGGTCAGCAGGAGGCACTAGGTCAGCAGGAGGCACTAGGTCAGCAGGAGGCACTAGGTCAGCAGGAGGCACTAGGTCAGCAGGAGGCACTAGGTCAGCAGGAGGTACTAGGTCAGCAGGAGGCACTAGGTCAGCAGGAGGCACTAGGTCAGCAGGAGGCACTAGGTCAGCAGGAGGCACTAGGTCAGCAGGAGGCACTAGGTCAGCAGGAGGCACTAGGTCAGCAGGAGGCACTAGGTCAGCAGGAGGTACTAGGTCAGCAGGAGGCACTAGGTCAGCAGGAGGTGCTAGGTCAGCAGGAGGTGCTAGGTCAGCAGGAGGTGCTAGGTCAGCAGGAGGTGCTAGGTCAGCAGGAGGCACTAGGTCAGCAGGAGGCACTAGGTCAGCAGGAGGCACTAGGTCAGCAGGAGGCACTAGGTCAGCAGGAGGCACTAGGTCAGCAGGAGGCACTAGGTCAGCAGGAGGCACTAGGTCAGCAGGAGGCACTAGGTCAGCAGGAGGCACTAGGTCAGCAGGAGGCACTAGGTCAGCAGGAGGCACTAGGTCAGCAGGAGGTACTAGGTCAGCAGGAGGCACTAGGTCAGCAGGAGGCACTAGGTCAGCAGGAGGCACTAGGTCAGCAGGAGGCACTAGGTCAGCAGGAGGTACTAGGTCAGCAGGAGGTACTAGGTCAGCAGGAGGTACTAGGTCAGCAGGAGGCACTAGGTCAGCAGGAGGCACTAGGTCAGCAGGAGGCACTAGGTCAGCAGGAGGCACTAGGTCAGCAGGAGGCACAAGGTCAGCAGGAGGCACTAGGTCAGCAGGAGGCACTAGGTCAGCAGGAGGCACTAGGTCAGCAGGAGGCACTAGGTCAGCAGGAGGCACAAGGTCAGCAGGAGGCACTAGGTCAGCAGGAGGCACTAGGTCAGCAGGAGGCACTAGGTCAGCAGGAGGCACTAGGTCAGCAGGAGGCACTAGGTCAGCAGGAGGCACTAGGTCAGCAGGAGGCACTAGGTCAGCAGGAGGCACTAGGTCAGCAGGAGGCACTAGGTCAGCAGGAGGCACAAGGTCAGCAGGAGGCACTAGGTCAGCAGGAGGCACTAGGTCAGCAGGAGGCACTAGGTCAGCAGGAGGCACTAGGTCAGCAGGAGGTACTAGGTCAGCAGGAGGCACTAGGTCAGCAGGAGGCACTAGGTCAGCAGGAGGCACAAGGTCAGCAGGAGGCACTAGGTCAGCAGGAGGCACTAGGTCAGCAGGAGGCACTAGGTCAGCAGGAGGCACTAGGTCAGCAGGAGGCACTAGGTCAGCAGGAGGCACTAGGTCAGCAGGAGGCACAAGGTCAGCAGGAGGCACTAGGTCAGCAGGAGGCACTAGGTCAGCAGGAGGCACTAGGTCAGCAGGAGGCACTAGGTCAGCAGGAGGTACTAGGTCAGCAGGAGGCACTAGGTCAGCAGGAGGCACTAGGTCAGCAGGAGGTACTAGGTCAGCAGGAGGCACTAGGTCAGCAGGAGGCACTAGGTCAGCAGGAGGCACTAGGTCAGCAGGAGGCACAAGGTCAGCAGGAGGCACTAGGTCAGCAGGAGGTACTAGGTCAGCAGGAGGCACTAGGTCAGCAGGAGGCACTAGGTCAGCAGGAGGCACTAGGTCAGCAGGAGGCACAAGGTCAGCAGGAGGCACTAGGTCAGCAGGAGGCACTAGGTCAGCAGGAGGTACTAGGTCAGCAGGAGGCACTAGGTCAGCAGGAGGCACAAGGTCAGCAGGAGGCACTAGGTCAGCAGGAGGCACAAGGTCAGCAGGAGGCACTAGGTCAGCAGGAGGCACTAGGTCAGCAGGAGGCACTAGGTCAGCAGGAGGCACTAGGTCAGCAGGAGGCACTAGGTCAGCAGGAGGCACTAGGTCAGCAGGAGGCACTAGGTCAGCAGGAGGCACTAGGTCAGCAGGAGGCACTAGGTCAGCAGGAGGCACTAGGTCAGCAGGAGGCACTAGGTCAGCAGGAGGCACTAGGTCAGCAGGAGGCACTAGGTCAGCAGGAGGCACTAGGTCAGCAGGAGGCACTAGGTCAGCAGGAGGCACTAGGTCAGCAGGAGGCACTAGGTCAGCAGGAGGCACTAGGTCAGCAGGAGGCACTAGGTCAGCAGGAGGCACTAGGTCAGCAGGAGGCACTAGGTCAGCAGGAGGTGCTAGGTCAGCAGGAGGCACTAGGTCAGCAGGAGGCACTAGGTCAGCAGGAGGCACTAGGTCAGCAGGAGGCACTAGGTCAGCAGGAGGCACTAGGTCAGCAGGAGGCACTAGGTCAGCAGGAGGCACTAGGTCAGCAGGAGGCACTAGGTCAGCAGGAGGCACTAGGTCAGCAGGAGGTACTAGGTCAGCAGGAGGCACTAGGTCAGCAGGAGGCACTAGGTCAGCAGGAGGCACTAGGTCAGCAGGAGGCACTAGGTCAGCAGGAGGCACTAGGTCAGCAGGAGGCACTAGGTCAGCAGGAGGCACTAGGTCAGCAGGAGGCACTAGGTCAGCAGGAGGCACTAGGTCAGCAGGAGGCACTAGGTCAGCAGGAGGCACTAGGTCAGCAGGAGGCACTAGGTCAGCAGGAGGCACTAGGTCAGCAGGAGGCACTAGGTCAGCAGGAGGCACTAGGTCAGCAGGAGGCACTAGGTCAGCAGGAGGCACTAGGTCAGCAGGAGGCACTAGGTCAGCAGGAGGCACTAGGTCAGCAGGAGGCACTAGGTCAGCAGGAGGCACTAGGTCAGCAGGAGGCACTAGGTCAGCAGGAGGCACAAGGTCAGCAGGAGGCACTAGGTCAGCAGGAGGCACTAGGTCAGCAGGAGGCACTAGGTCAGCAGGAGGCACTAGGTCAGCAGGAGGCACTAGGTCAGCAGGAGGCACTAGGTCAGCAGGAGGCACTAGGTCAGCAGGAGGCACTAGGTCAGCAGGAGGCACTAGGTCAGCAGGAGGCACTAGGTCAGCAGGAGGCACTAGGTCAGCAGGAGGCACTAGGTCAGCAGGAGGTGCTAGGTCAGCAGGAGGCACTAGGTCAGCAGGAGGCACTAGGTCAGCAGGAGGCACTAGGTCAGCAGGAGGCACTAGGTCAGCAGGAGGCACTAGGTCAGCAGGAGGCACTAGGTCAGCAGGAGGTACTAGGTCAGCAGGAGGCACTAGGTCAGCAGGAGGCACTAGGTCAGCAGGAGGCACTAGGTCAGCAGGAGGCACTAGGTCAGCAGGAGGCACTAGGTCAGCAGGAGGCACTAGGTCAGCAGGAGGCACAAGGTCAGCAGGAGGCACTAGGTCAGCAGGAGGCACTAGGTCAGCAGGAGGCACTAGGTCAGCAGGAGGCACTAGGTCAGCAGGAGGCACTAGGTCAGCAGGAGGCACTAGGTCAGCAGGAGGCACTAGGTCAGCAGGAGGCACTAGGTCAGCAGGAGGCACTAGGTCAGCAGGAGGCACTAGGTCAGCAGGAGGCACTAGGTCAGCAGGAGGTGCTAGGTCAGCAGGAGGCACAAGGTCAGCAGGAGGCGCTAGGTCAGCAGGAGGCACAAGGTCAGCAGGAGGCACTAGGTCAGCAGGAGGTGCTAGTTCAGCAGGAGGCACTTGGTCAGCAGGAGGCACTAGGTCAGCAGGAGGTGCTAGGTCAGCAGGAGATGCTAGTTCAGCAGGAGGTGCTAGGTCAGCAGGAGGTACTAGGTCAGCAGGAGGCACTAGGTCAGCGGGAGGCGACGCGAGGGGCAGTTCAACTTGGACGTCAGAGATGGAAGTTGTCTTGGGTCATGGTCGAGCCCTCCCCGCCGCGCCATCGCCCCGGGTGGTCATCCTCCACCTCCTCCTCCAGCCATCGTGTTTTGATCGAGTGATGGCCAAGGGTTATTTCGGGCAGGTATAAACCGGCAGGGTTTCACCTCACGTCAGGATGGGTCTGGCCATTCTCTGACGTACGAAATTTGGATTTGGTCAGTCAGTCAGTCGGTCAGTCAGTTAGTCAGTCAGTCAGTTAGTCAGTCAGTCAGTCAATCAGTCAGTGCTTACGGTCAGGGGGGAAAAAAAGAGTTTTCTTTCTGTTATTTTTTTTCTTGTTCCCCTCCTAGGTTCTGGCTGCAGTCTAGATGGTAATGTGAGTTTCAGTGGGGAAAAGAGAACTCTCCATGACACACACACACACACACACACACACACACACACACACACACACAGACCACACAATACACGCATACACAAGGGAAAGAGCTTAGCCTCATTCCAGTTATTATAACGTTCGGCCACGAGTTTGTATCCATTACTGCGAGTGAAATCAGAGGAGTATCAAGTAACATGATAGATCCTGATCATCAGTGCCCTTGATGATCAGGCATGAACACTTGTGTCAGACCATCTCGTAACCTTCTCTTGTCTACACTGAATACATTCAAGTCTGATCTGCTCCCGTAGGATTTGTTCTTCAGCCGAGTGGAATTATCTTGGTATTTCGCCGCTGCAATCTCTCCATTCTGATCCCCCCCCCCCCCACTGTCCCCTCCTTTTCTCTCTCTAGGCCAGATGACCCAAAACACGGACACAACATTCACATTGGTGACGGACCGATGAATTGTAAAGAGTAAGGACGATTCTCCATGGACGAAAAATACACATTAAGCTCCAAGTGAATCTGAGGATTTTTGTTCCTCCCTTTCTTCACAGCTTCTGTGTCTAATAACGCCCCGACATAATGTCCTCCCCCTCTCCACGAACAGAGCCAAGACAGATGTACGAAGAAACGTATGAGAAAATGGGCAGGCTACAGCCAGGGTCGTGTCATGTAGAGCGTCGGTAAACATTGTTGTTCCAGCCACTTAACTCACTTCAGCCGCACGAAAATGCGTCATGGGAGAGAGAGAGAGAGAGAGAGAGAGAGAGAGAGAGAGAGAGAGAGAGAGAGAGAGAGAGACTCTATATTTGGTGTGGACAACACTTGCCACTAAGTTGTGAGGATGTTCCCCCGTAACTCACAGTACAACCGCGGTTCATCTGAAGTCAGTAAGGTTAAGTTAGGGTGAGGATGTGCCATTCAAAGTTGTGGATGTACCATCAGATGTGTAGATGTACCATCAAAGTTGTGGATGTGCCATCAGATGTGTGGGTGTACCATCGAAGATGTGGATGTATCATCAAAGGTGCGCATGTACCAACAGATTGCAGATGTACCATCAAAGGGGCGGATGTACCACCGTAGATGCACACGTACCATCAAAGCTGGATCAACTCTACAACCGCTACAGCCTTGAAACTGATAACAGTACCAGTGGATTTAAGCTTGAAAAAGAAGATTATCCCTCGTAACACCACTCTCACTACGTAATCCTTATCAAGTACTGAAGATTATCCCTCAGTACTTGATAAGGATTACGTAGTGAGAGTGGAGTGGCTTTCAGGCAGTGAGATGTCCAGAGCAGGATCAAGCATAAGGTTGTGAGTATGAAGACCTTCTCATCCTGCGGAGACTAGTAAAGCGAACCCGAAAGTTAGGAAGCAGGTCAGTAGGTAGCATCTGTGGATGTAGAAAGGTGGTTATCGCAAGAGAACAGAAGAAGAGGCGAGAGAGAAAAAGGAGGCTTCAGACATTCTATTGCTACCACATACAGAGGATGAAAGATACCCTACACATTATTGAAGTGAATCCGCTGGTAGGTTGCCCATGAAGGAGGTAGACCCGCACACCAAACACATTGATCGTGTGGCATCTCACCAGTTGTGTACCTCGATACGACACTGTTCATGTTCTTCAAGTTCTTTTAAGATCTTTCCTGAACAATGGCGATGTTCTGATGGGATGTGAGAAACGCAGACGTGGACCATAGACCAGGATCGGTGGTAAGCACGACCCGCAGGAGGGCGGACGACCAGGAAGTAGTTAAGGTCTTACTTGGTTGGCTCATGGTTGGGTGGATGACATCACAGATTGGGAAAGTAAAACTCTCGTACGATTAGTCTGTTGGATTTATGGTAGAGACAGAGACGTTTTTATTTAGGAAGAAAAGGGAGTGGGGGGGGGGGGGTGAGGAATGGATGGGTGAATTGTACCTTCTTGTACTGCCGAAGTGCCATTGATGCTGCCTATCATAGATATTGATAATGGAGGTAGATGTCCAAGGTTGTGTCAGAGGGGAGGCCTCACAGATGGGATGACACGTGTCTGCTGTAGCTGGGAAGGAACAAGTGACCCATTTCAGAAGAGCTGTTTTAGGCTGGGAGAGAGCGACACCAATCGGGCCTCCTCCATTGGCTCAGGGACGAATTCCTGTTAATTCTACGTCAATGGTTTGCCAGAAGAGGGAGGACCACTTCTGAATATGCTTACCGATGTGGCTAACATCGATAAAAAGAGGAGCGGAGTGTGATAACCGAAATGCCGCTGACATTCTGAGGTAAACAAAGGGTAGCAGCGGGAAGACCAATGGCTGAATGTAAACGTAACCCAGAAGATGGAAGATCATCATGATGATGGGAAGCGATCAAACAGTAAGGAAATACGAGGAGGAATCTTGGACCAGACATCATATGAGGAGAGAGAGAGAGAGAGAGAGAGAGAGAGAGAGAGAGAGAGAGAGAGAGAGAGAGAGACGTGGTTCATCAGACGTGCAAACCAAACCAGAATAGAGATGAGTAATGGATATTATATAGATGCTTTATCGGCCAGTTAGGCAGATTCGTCAATAAAAAAAAGTAGATTTCACTTATATGGACAGCGAAAAGTTTAGGAAGATATATATATATATATATATATATATATATATATATATATAATATATATATATATATATATATATATATATATATATATATATATATATATATATATATATATATATATATATATATATACACGCACAACGTACACCCAGCTAATAAACTGTCTTTGCGGAGGGGTCCATTGGATTTCATAATGAACGCTACGACTCCTGTTGTCGTGGTAGTGTTGGTGAGCGTGAATGCGAGACGCATTTCTTAACATTTATTGTAGTTGCTATGTTCCGTAATTACTCTCGAAATAGATTATGGATGCGTTTTAATGCCTGTTTAAATCTGTATACTCCACATAAATAAAGCAAGGCTACCAGTATGAGCCAAGACCGTAGAGCATTCGTCAGAATGCTTCGTCCGGCGTTTCATATTGTCTCACAGACAAAAATGTGAAGATAGTATTTTTGCTGTGTGTACAGTGCAACCTAACCAGGAATGTGTCTCGGTAGTTTAGGGTGTCCTCGCCCGACAAGCCACACCCAAGTGCTGGGGAGGTGTTCCACTGTGCCACAACAACACAGAGGAGTGAGTTGGGAAGAGGGACGGGAAGCCCTGGGTCTACCCGATAATTGGATAAGTAAAGACAATTATATAAGTGCGTATAAAGTCTGATGATAAGTGCGTGTATAGTATTATGATAAGTGCGTGTATAGTGTGATGATAAGTGCGTGTATAGTGTTATGATAAGTGCGTGTATAGTGTTATGATAAGTGCGTGTATAGTGTTATGATAAGTGCGTGTATAGTGTTATGATAAGTGCGTGTATAGTGTTATGATAAGTGCGTGTATAGTGTTATGATAAGTGCGTGTATAGTGTTATGATAAGTGCGTGTATAGTGTTATGATAAGTGCGTGTATAGTGTTATGATAAGTGCGTGTATAGTGTTATGATAAGTGCGTGTATAGTGTTATGATAAGTGCGTGTATAGTGTTATGATAAGTGCGTGTATAGTGTTATGATAAGTGCGTGTATAGTCTTGGGTTGATAGTGATGATGATGAGGGTACGGGAGGGTTCTTCTGTAAGCCGGGAGAGGATGGATCCAGAGCAAGAGGCAGCACCTGGAGGCCGGGGAGAGACGAGTGTACGGAGGCACGTGAGGAAGGGGGAACGTATCCTCACGGAACGGAGGTGAGGGCACGGGGAGAGGAACGAACCCAGCGAGAACGGAGCTGAGGGCACGGGGAGAGGAACGAACCCAGCGAGGACTCAGCTGAGGGCACGAGGGGAGGAACGAACCCAGCGAGGACTCAGCTGAGGGCACGAGGGGAGGAACGAACCCAGCGAGGACGGAGCTGAGGGCGCGGGGGGAAGGAACCCAGCGAGGACTCAGCTGAAGGCACGAGGGGAGGAACGAACCCAACGAGGACGGAGCTGAGGGCGCGGGGGGGAGGAAGGAACCCAGCGAGGACTGAGTGTAATGAGAATAGCCTCGAAGTACGGAAAGGAACTGTGTGAGAATGTGAGGGAAGTGGGTGAGGACACGCGAGTGTAAGGCTCCCTCCCTTCCTCCCCCCTCCCTGCCCGCATGTGATAATGGAGAATAAGCGAGTAATTACACACACACACACACACACACACACACACACAGACACAGAGTGAGTCAGGTGTGGCTGGCTGTTATCGAGTTGTGATATCGCTAACTGTTGTCGGTATCTGGAACATGGCGGAAGAGGCAGGCGGGGGGGGGGGGGGGTAGTAGACAGTAGCAGGGGGAGGGGTGGAGGGGCAGGCAGGGAGGGTTAGGCAGGCTTGGGCGCAGCAGGAGGGAGGAACTAGTTCATTTGGGGCAGGGGCAGCAGGGAGGGCCAGGTAGGCGTGTGGGGCAGCAGGGAGGGCCAGGTAGGCGTGTGGGGCAGCAGGAAGGGATAGGCAGGCGTGGGAGAGGGGCAGCAGGGAGGGACAGATAAGCATAGGGAGTGGCAAGAGGGTGTGACTGGCAGGCGTGGGCATACACTTTCTAGGAACGGGGTGGGGGGGGGGTACCATTATCAGGTTGCATGATCAGTTTGAAACATAGAACATGTGGGCGTGTGTGCATCCATGTGGGCCATGTGCATCCATGTGGGCGTGTCCTTATGGGCATACATGTGTACGTGTGCATATGGGCGTGTGCGCATCCATGGGGGCATGTGCATGCATGTGCACGTGTGCATATGGACGTGTTTATGGACACAGGCGTGTGCATGCATGTGGGCGTGTGCGTCCACGTGGCCCATCCGAATCCATGTGGGCGTGTGCGTCCACGTGGCCCATCCTAACCCATGCGGGCGTGTGTGTGTGTGTGCTGGTGCGGGACTCCACGTGTACAGGGTATCGATCCGGCGCGCAGCATCTGCATCTAAGTGGGCGTGTGCATCTGTATTAGCGCGTGCATCCATGTGGGTGTGTGCATCCATGTGTGTTCATCCATGCGGCCGCTTGCATGCAAGTGGGCGTGTGCATCCATGTGGGCATTCAGACCCCCTGTAGGCGTGTGCATCCATGCAGCCGCTCAGAGCCCATGTGGGCGTGTGCATCCATGCAGCCGCTCAGAGCCCATGTGGGCGTGTGCACCCATGCAGGCGCTCATAGCCCATGTGGGCGTGTTCATCCATGTGGCCGCCCAAAGTCCATGTGGGCGTGTGCATTCATGCGGCCGCTTGCATATAAGTAGGCGTGTGCATCCATGCAGCCGCTCATAGCCCATGTGGGCGTGTGCATCCATGCGGCCGCCCAGATCCCATGTTGGCGTGTGCATCCATGCGGCCGCCCAGAGCCCATGTGGGTGTGCGTGCGGGCGTGGGACACCGCGTGTGGCGGGTATCGATCCGGCGCGCAGTGGGTGCTGGACAAAGGCGAAGGCAGGTCCCCCGGCACCCCCCCCCCCCCCCCCACACGGTGACTGTCGCCTGGCACGCTATCTTCACCCCAGAGCTTCCCTCACCGTAAAGGTCAGAATTCTTCTAGACGCCCAGATGTTATTCGTTCGCCGCCCGGTTACATTATGTTGATGTTACTTAACCTCCTTGAGTGCGACGGTGCGATCCTTGAGTGCGACGGTACGATCCTTGAGTGCGACGGTACGATCCTTGAGTGCGACGGTACGATCCTTGAGTACGACGGTATGATCCTTGAGCGCGACGGTATGATCCTTGAGTGCGACGGTACGATCCTTGAGTGCGACGGTACGATCCTTGAGTACGACGGTGCGATCCTTGAGTGCGACGGTACGATCCTTGAGTGCGACGGTACGATCCTTGAGTACGACGGTATGATCCTTGAGTACGACGGTATGATCCTTGAGTGCGACGGTACGATCCTTGAGTGCGACGGTACGATCCTTGAGTGCGACGGTACGATCCTTGAGTACGACGGTTCGATCCTTGAGTGCGACGCTTCGATCCTTGAGTGCGACGGTACGATCCTTGACCGTGACGGTACGATCATTGAGTGCAACGGTACGATCCTTGAGCGCGACGGTACGATTCTTGAGCGCGACGGTACGATCCTTGAGTGCGACGGTACGATCCTTGAGTGCAGTGGTACGATCCTTGAATACGACGGTACGATTCTTGAGTACGACGGTACGATCCTTGAGTACGACGGTACGATCCTTGAGTACGACGGTACGATCCTTGAGTACGACGGTACGATCCTTGAATACGACGGTACGATCCTTGAGTACGACGGTAAGATCCTTGAGTACGATGGTAGGATCCTTGAGTACAAAAAATATCGCCATTGGGTACGACGAGCAGGCCTTTAAAGCCTTTTGACCTTTAAGGGTAGTTGTTTAAAGTTCATTTTACTATACCCAAGGGTCTCACTCACTGGTGATCAGTGGCCCGTACCGTCGAGGGGGGAGGGGGTATTTAAGGGTCGGGGGGGGGGTATTTAAGGGTCAGAAGGGAGGGGAAATTATATTTAAAGGTTTGTGTGTGTGGGGGGGGGGGGTATTGTAAATGACAGCAGACGATGACGTCACGCTGTCTTTACTTTTGCGAGATGTGTCCACTGACTGGACCATCCTAACCTGACCTGACCTGACCTGACTTGACGTACCCCCAACTTAACCTGGGCTGAACACCATAACGTTGACCTGTGATCATTGCTTGTTTATGGTGGGTCATCTAACTTAATCTATTGTATCCTAGCCTAACTTACCTATCCTATCCTAGCCTAACTTAACGTGTTCTGTCCTAGCCTAACTTGACCTATCCTGTCCTAGCCTAACTTAACCTATCCTATCCTAGCCTAACTTAACCTATCCTGTCCTAGCCTTACTTAACCTATCCTGTCCTAGCCTAACTTATCCTATCCTAGCCTAACTTAACCTATCCTGTCCTAGCCTTACTTAACCTATCCTGTCCTAGCCTAACTTACCCTATCCTAGCCTAACTTAACCTATCCTGTCCTAGCCTTACTTATCCTATCCTAGCCTAACTTAACCTATCCTGTCCTAGCCTTACTTATCCTATCCTAGCCTAACTTAACCTATCCTGTCCTAGCCTTACTTATCCTATCCTAGCCTAACTTAACCTATCCTGTCCTAGCCTAACTTAACCTATCCTATCCTGACCTAACCTAACCTATCCTAGCCTAACCTAAGTTAACCTAGCCTGCCTAAACTTTCCCTGAAGAAAATTGACCAGCAGCTTAAAAGTTCGGTTAGGCTAAACTTTAACCAATGAACTTGTTCATACTTGGACCACCAGGTTTAACGTAGACTTACCTAAACCAGACCGTTAACTCTTGGTACCGTTAACCACTGAGTAATGTAATTATTACATGATGGTAGTGTTAGTAACCATGAAAAAAAAAGGTAATTGAGTTATCCGTGATCCTGGGTAGAATTATATTATGCTGGGTAACTGGTTTATTGAATTATTTCAGTCTGTGTCCATTACGGCCCATATCATGGGCAGCATGATATGATACAGAAAATATCGCATAGCACAGTTGAGTACAGCGTGTTACAGGACAAGAGTGTAGCATTGTATAGTCAGTTGTACATAGCACAGCGAAGCATAGCACCTAAGGGTATAGCAAATTTGCCGTCTAACGCTGTTGACTATGGCGTTGAAATGCGGTACAGCACACCATAGCACAGACTTACACGGTTTTGATTTAAAAGTATAGCATTATAGAACATTGCACTAGATTTCAGCATTTTATGTTATAGCAAAGCATAGCATACAATAGATTGATAAATACGATCTAATATGGCACTCGTGAGGCTAACTTGGTTTATAGCAGTACAGTAGACCATAGCATAGCTCTCGTAAAGTATATAGCACAGCAGATAGATGGGTGTAGCACAGCAGCACTGATGATAGATGGCTGTAGCACAGCACACACTATTGACTGAGATCACGGTAGTGTAACGCACTACAGGTTTGTACGTATTAGCACAGCCGACCCCAGTCGTACATCACAGTGTAGAACAGACTACAGTGCTATCTTTCTATCTATCTATCTCTATCTATCTATCTGTCTATCTATCTATCTATCCATATATATATATATATATATATATATATATATATATATATATATATATATATATATATATATATAAATCTTTTCGGAATGTGTAGAACTAGCTTGTAAGGAGGTGGGAGAGCTGGCCTTTCAGTGGTGCGGACCGAAATATCTTCCTCCTGTCTCCATTTGTGGACCTGAATGTCATTACTCAGCAGGATTCCTGCTGACGAGGACCTGAGGTTTTTCGACATGGCCTCCGTCTGAGGCCCCTGAATGTTCCACCATGGCCTCCCTGGATATTTCCCTTCTAGGACCTGGACATTTCCCTTCTCTGACCTGAGAACAACTTGATTCCCCCCCATTTAAAGACGTGATTACCTCCCCCCTCTCTCTCCCACAGCCTTGCCTTAACCTTCCCTAAATAAACAACATTCCCACGGCCAGGACGCGAGGCAATCGTGTCTCAAACATGTTTACATCATGTAGTTTTCAGCACAGGGTATTGATTTGTCACGTCTCACTTATATTCATCTTGGGTACAGCATTACACTCACCTCTTCAGCCAGTCACCTTTAATGCCACAAACTTTTCTTTTCAGGAGCTCTGTAATCCGTCGTGAGTAAAGTCTTATTCGGGCAATCATGTCACGTAGTTGTATAGTTACGTCAGTTCGTAATCTTAGACTCGGGAGTAGTTCTTTACGACCTCGGGAGAGTTGGAACACCGCATCCTCCCCCCCTTTCGTACGGGACCAGAAGAGCGGGCGACGGTAGGCTTCAAAGGTGTTATCCAAGGTCTTCGTATCAGAACGGTTAGCATTTCTCTTTTTTTAGTAGTGTCTCCGAGCGTGGTGTGGTGTTGTTGACCACGGGGGCAAGACACACGCCCGCATCATCATAGCAGGTCAGTGGGATAGGCCCGGGTCGTCCCATAAGGTCACTCACTGAGGGTCGTCTGGGCGGCGGACCTCCGCAGCTTTAATGAGAAAATGTCAGAGTGGTAGCTGGGTAACCTATGCATGTTTTCTGATGGGGAAAGGCTGTGTTGTGGGGGGGTCTTCTCTCTCTCTCTCTCTCTCTCTCTCTCTCTCTCTCTCTCTCTCTCTCTCTCTCTCTCTCTCTCTCTCTCTCATGTGAGCCAATTACTGCTGCGTTTATTGGTGCAGTTTTATTACTGCCATGTTAAGGACGGTCATATTTCCCTCGGCGAATGACCACTTCTTCTTTACCGTGTGAAGAGGGAGCTTTAACCCCCCCCCCCCCCCCCCGGGAGTGCAGCCTCGTCGTAGAACTTCTCATCTCGAATGGAGTCCATCATGTCCCTGCTACTGGAAGTAGAGCAGCCTTAGAGCTGCAGGAGCACTTGGAAAAGAGGTATCCGGAGGAGCTTCAGAACCCTGCCAAGAAAGGGGTCTTGGGGCAGTTATATATATATATATATATATATATATATATATATATATATATATATATATATATATATATATATATATGTATATGAAGATACAGCTCCTGGACGATATCCTTGTTGACATAGGAGTCTAGGCCAGAACACCTTCAAACACCTGCAGAAGGCCATGGAGGAGAAGTAATCGCCAAAGTTGACATAGGAACTGAGCACTGTGAACAGAGTCCCCATCCTAGACGCTTACATCGAAGGCGAAGACGGCGACCTTCCGCCACTTCGAGTTGACATAAAGTCTCGTGATGGTGTGGCCGGTGCCTTGATTACGGCTCGGGAGGGGGCCCCGCTGGCCGCGGCGCAGGCAGTGGTATGTGGTCCCTCATCACAAGGGTTTTTTTTAAAAGGACTGCGAAGCTGGGAGATCGGGGAACTTGACCCACTAAAGAGCAAACTAGTTTAACACTGGACATAGCAACAGTGGCTTCGAAGCTGCGAATATGAGTTACTCTGACACGGCCGTTAACAGAAGCCGGGATAAAGAAGAACTTTGACACAGCCGTTAACAGAAGCAGGGATAAAGAAGAACTTTGACACAGCCGTTAACAGAAGCAGGGATAAAGAAGAACTTTGACACAGCCGTTAACAGAAACAAGGATAAATAAAAGTACTTTGACACAACCGTTAACAGAAGCCGGGATAAAGAACTTGGATACATTTGACACAACCGTTAACAGAAGCCGGGATAAAGAACTTGGATACAACCGTTGCCTTAGTTAACCTCCATCTTACCATTACAGCTACACTATACTTGGGCAGCCAGATGTCTCCTGCCTGTAAAGGTGATAGATAGGCAGGTGCTGCGTGAGATCATTAGTGAGAACGTCACAAGTGTCAGTCGTGATGTTAGGATACTGGCGATCATGTATGACGTGAACACCATGATCAGCGGTCTTCACACGAGGAGGAACTGCAAACGAAGAGGACCTTCAAGCGAAAAGGACCCACTAACAAGGAGGACCTTCAAACTAGGAGGGCCTTCAAACGAGGTAGACCTTCACATTGGAAGAATTTTCAATCGAGGAGGACCTTTGGATGATGAGGACCTTCAGTTGAGGAGGACCTTCAAGCGAGGAGGATCTTCAAACGAATAGGACCTTCGAAAGTTTGTTTTCAAAGTGGAGTGCGATGGTCAGCTGAAGTCCGAGTGAGCCAAGAAGCTTGAACATTACGACGGACATAGTTTCGGGTTCCCGTCAGAGAGAGAGAGAGAGAGGTCAGGGACACCCAAAAACAGTAACGAGAGGAGGAAGCCCGGATCATATCAGAGCGGGAGAGTGGCTGGAACAGCAACATACATACCACAGCACAGAAGACTTTTAAGGTCGTGAACGGCAGATATGACCTACAGTTCAAGAGACCGTACTGGTTAAGGGCACTTGAGTTTCTAAAGATCAGAACTTACCACTGACGCAGACTGGTGTTCCCCAGAAGGATACGCTGTGGCGAGGAGGGAGAAAAGGAGGAGGAGTGGGTTTGGGGGGAGGTTTAAGTAGCCCCTCTGGTAAGAGAGGACTTAAAAGTTTCAGAGCCAGTGATGGACAGCGGTCCCCTTCAAAGAGTGGATTTAACTGGGTGAATTGGTGCAGTAAGCGGCGAGGCAAAGTTTACCTTGTCAAGGAAGGGAGAGAGGTCGGGTAATTTGGGAATGTTGTTGCCTGATCGGCGAGGCTTGATCCTGGCGGGAGACCATGTCTCTAGAAGGCCTTTCTACTCGTTTTGACACCTTCTAGGCGAACTGTGACACGCCGAAATCAACAGGGAACACCCGAATCCTTAAGGGGGAAGAGAATCAGGAAGGTTAAGGACAAATCTCCAAAAGGACGTAGTGATGGAAATGCCTTCGCCAGCGTCTCCGAAACGGCATATAACACTTCCTTGTCTCATTCACACCGGAGCCAGAGGGGCTGCTACACGCCATTAGTGCTGGGTGTTTTATCCTCATGTACAGAGACCCAGAAATAGACTATAAAATGTGTGTTACCGCTGTTTAAAAAAAAAATCCCATGATCCTCATGCTAGAGTAGGACGTTTGTGAGGAATAGAAGTAAATAGAGAGGAACCAAGATGCTAAACGAGGGCACCATAAGGGAAAAGAACTTTTACGGAGTTTAAGTTCTTTAGGGGAATTTACAGACAGGGACTTCCGCAGGATATGGGGGAAGCGTTGCAAGAAGTTCTGTGAGGTCTGTAATGAGACGGTCAGGGGATGGGTTGCCTGAGGTAGGGTACGGAGACGGTTGGGGGAGGAGGGGGGGGGGGCAACAGGAGGGAGAGGTATGCTTCAAGACATGCCAGCAAGTCGAGGACAGTTGCGAGAAGCAGTATTCCGGAGATGTCGACGGTACGGCAACCGGTTAGCGTTTGCCAAGGGAAAAAGAGAAGGCGAGAGTAAAATACAATAAAGAAAAGAAGGGAACAGTTTAACTGTCGGGGGGATGGGGGCCGGGGGGGGGGTTGAGTTTAACTGTCGAGGGGGGGAGGGTTGAGGGGGCTGATGGTTTAGTTATATATATATTCCAAGTAGACATACGAGGATCCACCCCTTCAGGGAATCGAACATTTTTCGAAGTCAAAGGGAGGGTAGGAATGGGGCAGAGAGCGCATGCTTAAAGGTGGTTTAGGAGGCTAAGCGGAAAACAACAGTGAATGGGGTGGGGGGGGTGGGGGGGCAGAATGATGGTTTCAGAAAATATAATTTACGGGAAAGAGAACTTTAGAGACGTGTGCGAGGCTTCCTCTCCTGCCTAGTGCACAAGGTAAGATAATAAGGAATGTGTAATCACAAAGACACACCGCTGTGAAATATATATATATATATATATATATATATATATATATATATATATATATATATATATATTATCCCTGGGGATAGGGAGAAAGAATACTTCCCACGTATTCCCTGCGTGTCGTAGAAGGCGACTAAATGGGGAGGGAGCGGGGGACTGGAAATCCTCCCTTCTCGTTATTTTTAATTTTCCAAAAGAAGGAACAGAGAATTGGGCCAGGTGAGGGTATTCCCTCAAAGGCCCAGTCCTCTGTTCTTAACGCTTCCTCGCTAATGCGGGAAATGGCGAATAGTTAAAATATATATATATATATATATATATATATATATATATATATATATATATATATATATATATATATATATATATATATATTCTTTCCATTATCCAATATCCCGGCCAATGCATGAGATATTCTTTTTGATGGTGCTGGCGAAAGTGGCTATAGTTGGAGTGGTGGTGATCGGAGAGATGACCGGAACGGTGGTGATTCTGACAGCGGTGGGGACTGGAATGGGGATTTTGCTGATTGGAACGGTGTTGGTGGTGTCCTGTTTAGAATGGGGGTGGTAGTGGTAACAACATTAACACTGTTAGTTGTGGTTGTAGGGTGTAGATGGTGGGTCAAGGCTCAGTAGGTTGTAGATGGGTGGGGTAGGAGTAGCTTAGGAATTGTAGAACTCCTTCCGAGTAGCTGTGAACAGAACAAGTTGCTCCCTGGAAAAAGAAAAAACTTTTCGTGTCGTCAGGGCCTACAGAGGTCCTGGTAGAAGTACTTGTACCACTAGCAGTAGTTGTAGTAGTAGTTGTAGTTGTTGTTGATGATGTAGTTAGTACGAGTAGTTGTGGTAAGATGAGGATAAAGAAGTTTTCGTAATAGTAACAGTGACAGAGGTAGTGGTAATGGTAACAGTAATGATGTTGTACTGTGGGGGAGGTTCGTGGAAGGCGAGGATCCACCCCACTCACCACCCAATGATCGCCTGTTGGCACGAGAGCCGAGGAAACCGCGTAACCTACAACCACTGAAATAGAAAGGTGTAGTTGGTATAGTGAGGAGAAAAGATACTGAACACTGGAGGGACCCAGGAGTGTACAATACACTGCCTCTAGCCGTTGGAAACACTGTTGACTGCTACAGTGGAAGAAGGTTCAAAGTCCCCGAACCAGTGAGTACAATGTGCGTACAGTGTGCTAGACGTATGTGATGTATTGGTCACGTCTACATACGGACCGTGACTGGTAACAGCCTGACAGAGCAGAGGAGCAACACGGCTCTGTGGGTAGAGATGTTTCCGAAACTAGAGTAGGGTAAGGTAAGGTGCCAGACCCAGCTGTGTGGGGTAGAAGACCTCCCAAACCATCGTAAGGTATACGTAAGGCAAGGTAAGGTCCCAGACCCAGCTGTGTGGGGTAGAAGACCTCCCAAACCATCGTAAGGTATTCGTAAGGTCAGGTAACAGACCCAGATGTGGGTGTAGAAGACCTCCCAAACCATCGTAAGGTATACGTAAGGCAAGGTAAGGTCCCAGACCCAGCTGTGGGGGGTAGAAGACCTCCCAAACCATCGTAAGGTATTCGTAAGGTAAGGTAACAGACCCAGATGTGGGGGTAGAAGACCTCCCAAACCATCGTAAGGTATACGTAAGGCAAGGTAAGGTCCCAGACCCAGCTGTGTGGGGTAGAAGACCTCCCAAACTATCGTAAGGTATTCGTAAGGTAAGGTAACAGACCCAGATGTGGGGGTAAAAGACCTCCCAAACCATCGTAAGGTATACGCAAGGCAAGGTAAGGTCCCAGACCCAGCTGTGTGGGGTAGAAGACCTCCCAAACCATCGTAAGGTATTCGTAAGGTAAGGTAACAGACCCAGATGTGAGGGTAAAAGACCTCCCAAACCATCGTAAGGTATACGCAAGGCAAGGTAAGGTCCCAAACCCAGCTGTGGAGGTAGAAGACCTCCGACACCTTTGTAAGATATACGTAAAGTAAGCTGTTGCTTTTTCAGTGTTACTGTTGTGGTGGAAAGGAAGTTTTGCTTGACCTCACAGCCACAGTGAACCGCCTAACTTCCCCCCCCCCCCCCCCTTGTGCTCAGGATGCAGGACTTCTCGTCGAATAATCGAGTTCTACGGGTAATCGAGTGTTACGGATAATCGAATGGCGAGGACAGCTGTATGCAGCGAATAATCGAATGCCGCAGGTGATAGAGTGCCGCTGATGATAATCCAATGCACATTGTATAAACGTATACACGTGTTTCCTGAAACGTTTATACAGTAGGCTTAACTCCCTTTATTTTCAATTTCATTTATTTATTTATTTATTTTTTTTTTTTTTTGGGGGGGGGGGGTCTGCATCGTCAATAAAACGTAGAGGTTTTTGTGGAAAAAAAGATGGGAGGTTGCATTGACGGGTCATTGTGGGTGAGGAGGAGGGGAAAGAAAGAAAGCCGACTACCTGGGCCAAAGGAGTGATACTAGTGGGCCACTGAAGCGCTGGCTCTGTGCAGCGGGTCACTGACTCTCCCGATACCCAGGCGGGCAATGCCGACAATATACAAGGTCATTCTGTCAGAATTGCCTTGTTAACCACATAACTATGTCTTCCCCTCTGTGTCTCTCCACACGTGGGCTGCTGGCTCTTTAAAACGTTCACACAGCCTCTCCACCGTACACTGGAACACCCAGCCTCTCCACCGTACACTGGAACACCCAGCCTCTCCACCGTACACTGGAACACCCAGCCTCTCCACCGTACACTGGAACACCCAGCCTCTCCACCGTACACTGGAACACACAGCCTCTCCACCGTACACTGGAACACCCAGCCTCTCCACCGTACACTGGAACACACAGCCTCTCCACCGTACACTAGAACACACCCCTCCACAAATGAAGTCGGCCTTTCACAATCCAGACCGTCCCTCATGTGGGTAATGAACACATTGTTATTAACCTGTAACTCTGTGTGATGACGGCGTGCCCCGTGCAGAGTTGACGGTCTGGGTTCTATAGGCGGAATCTATTTGCAAATGACGAGCGACTTGGGTACAGCAGTTATCATGGGGTGCTGCAGGAGAGAGAGAGAGAGAGAGAGAGAGAGAGAGAGAGAGAGAGAGAGAGAGAGAGAGAGAGAGAGAGAGAGAGAGACCCACACAGAGGGGCACCAGACCGGTCTACCCGACTGATGACTTCGGGGGTTGGAACCTGTGGGTGGAGGTGTGTTACCAGTGTGGATGTGTCCTTGTTACCGGTGCATGAACAGGCTACAGACACACCAGCACCCACGTCCGTCAACGTCATCCCCCCTCTACCACACACACACACACACACCTTCACGGGTAATCATGCTGGGAGGGGTGGCTGGAGAGCCCTCATCTGGTGCCTTGCTGATGAAGGGGACCAGATCATCGAACTGTGGACGTCTGTGGTGTAGCGGTTAGCGTTCCCGACCGTGGTGACGCATTCACGGGCCGCTCGCCCACGGTCGAGCGCTTAGGGTCGAATCCTGGTTACAAAAGTCAATCCACAGTCAATTCAGCTGTTCATCTACCCCTAGGGATAGGTCGATAAACTGGGTACCTGGCTAAGTGTAGTATATATATATATATATATATATATATATATATATATATATATATATATTGGCGTAGTACGAACGATTGTTCATATATATTTTCTTTTTTCAAAAAGTTTTTGACACCAGCCCTTGATAATGGTGGGAGGGCATTTTCGGGTAGGCAGTTACATTTTGTGCTTTAAGCTACTATAGGTATGTCTGAAGCAAGTATATATATAGATATATATATATATATATGTGTATAGGAAGTTTTTGTGCTTTCTTGCACGTATATAGAGAGAAAAAGCAGGGGCGGCCCGGCCGGCTGCCAATTCCCCCGGGTGAGGAAGGGTCATTGTACTACTGATAAGACATTAACGACGCTAACGCTAGTAGAGCCTCATGCAGCGGGCGATGAGGTCGATTATGATAATGAGGGAGGGCCAGTGAGGTGAGTCCTGATGATGATGATGAGGAGGAGGAGGTTGACAAGCGGCTGTGGTGGTGATAATGAGGGCGCCCCCATGATCGTGATTTTCCAGGAGCGGGCGGAAGTTAGCACGGGTCCAGGTTATGAGGTGTGAGGCTGGGTGTGGCGGGGGGGCTGTGCACGGAGGAGGTTGGTGAGCGACGGTGAAGGGGGCAGATTTGTGCTCGCCCGTCTCGTGACGAGAGACTAAGAGGTGATGGTGATGATGATGATGATGATGATGTCACAGGTGATGATGGAGAGAGAGAGAGAGAGAGAGAGAGAGAGAGAGAGAGAGAGAGAGAGAGAGAGAGAGAGAGAGAGAGATCGGGTGTGTGTGTGTGTGTGTGTGTGAAGGTGAGGATTGTGAGGGGGTTCAGCCTCAACGATCGTATGTGTGATAGTGATGAGGATAGTGAGGGTTCAGGCATGGCCACTATATATATATGTGTGATAGTGATGAAGATAGTGACACTTTCAGGAACGAAGAATTGAGGAGGTGACGATTTTTTTTTTTTTTTTTTTTTTGTCACTGAAAATGGTGATGGCAGTTTCTGCATCAGTCTGGTTTTTGTATAATTGAGGAATTTTTGGCAGTCATTTTTTTGGAGGGGGGATCACCACAACACAACCTCGAAAGATCCACATAAATCCGGGTCATTCCATCGATCCGTCATTTATAGCTGAAGTGTTCACTTGGTCATGGAGTAAATGGGTGGACACGTACCATCCCCCCATTGCCCATTACTGGTTGAGGCCTGGATGGATGGGAGGGGGGTGGTTGGGGAATGAGGATTAACATGGTATTATACCCGTGAGTAATGATTAATCTTGGTGCGAAAGATATAATCCAGTTATTAGTGGGGTAGATAAATCATTTTAATGAATTCATTTAGTATAATTGGGTTCTTGATCAATGTCCTGGCGGTACAGAGTCTCCTAAACGCCCTGGCCTTGATATGTCATGATATACTCTGATATAATGTTGTATGATCATGACTATAATCTCATTGGTTGTGAAGAGAGAGACAGATCTGGACTGCAGGAGCCATTGTAATTACAACACACGTCAAAACTAATGAGTTCCCTTGATGGAACACACGGTGTTGTCTAGAGGCTGGTTGTAGAAACACCGGGACTTTGTATGGTTTCTGTCCGACTTCCTTCCCTAGATCATTATCTCTCTCTCTCTCTCTCTCTCTCTCTCTCTCTCTCTCTCTCTCTCCATCGTGACACCTGTCTAAAATCCCTTAAAGTCTCCCGAATTCCTTTGGAGTTTTATCCTTTTTTTCCCCCTCCCTCCGTTTTATGAATTCTTTGTGCAAGTTCGTCGGGGTCCTCTTCCTCCTCTTCCTCCTCCCCAAATTCTATCGCTGTTCCTCTGACGTCTTTGCCAGACTTGTCCCACCCGCCTATTGACAACTTTTGACGTTTCACTTGAGTTTGTTAACTCATATCCCCCCCCTCCCTGTATTACTTATAAAGTATTGTAGTAGTAGACGTTATCCCACAAAACTCAACATATATACACACACTTCTGTAGTAGTAGTAGTAGTAGTAGTAGTAGTAGTAGTAGTGGTAGTAGTAGTAGTAGTAGTAATAATAATGATAGTTGTAGTAGTGGTAGATTTCAAGTACGGTGAATTGGGTCCTATAAGACAAGTTGTATAGATTGCTCTCAGATGGACGGAGGTAAAAGATGTGACAACCTCTCTCTCTCTCTCTCTCTCTCTCTCTCTCTCTCTCTCTCTCTCTCTCTCTCTCTCTCTCTCTCTCTCTCTCCCCCCTCATTGCTGACTAGGGGGACGTGGTTATGGCAGCTGTGGAATTTAGGAGACCTTTATTAGAGGGTGGTGTGTGGGGAGGTTCCTGCAAGTGCGATGACGAGGGAGAAGTGTTTGTAGAAATAGAAGGAAAAGGAGAGTAAGAAGATGATGATAAACCCTGGAGGCCCGAGCCCAGGTAGTACCCTGGCACTCAGTTAAAGTGATGTTTTCACAGATGACTAATATATCTTGGCATTTATTTCGATAGCAAAAAAAAAATTAAAGAGGACTTTGACACATGGGATGAAGGACTTTGACCCACGGGATACATTTCCATGTGAATAGATTAGTAAATGGATTTTATCTCCCCCGGGAGTGTGTGTGTGTTATTCTATTATTAATACTGGTCACGAACTTGTTACTTCTAATTAGAGGCCAGTTTAGGTTTGTGTTGCAACGATGCCTAAATATAACTCGTACGTTTTGGTATGATTAAAGTGAAATCAGAATAATTTTAGTAATATTTTACGAGAGGTATATATATATATATATATATATATATATATATATATATATATATATATATATATATATATATATGTATACGGAGAGAAATTAACTGAATTTAGCCATTTATATAAATAAGGCCAATTATAAGTGTGAACCACACAGTTAGCTGTATGTGACTGATATCGTGTCCTTACAAAATATACTTTTGGTGTTTAGAAGAACGAATGTATCAAATATTGATAGCTACTTGGTCACTGTAAATACCTAAAAGAAGACTGAATAAAATTCTTGAAAATAATATAAAATG
The DNA here is from genome assembly GCF_036320965.1 of Panulirus ornatus. Lineage (NCBI taxonomy): Eukaryota > Metazoa > Arthropoda > Malacostraca > Decapoda > Palinuridae > Panulirus > Panulirus ornatus. The sequence continues at coordinate 4,280,301 of NC_092231.1, forward strand.
TTTGAGCAGTTCTTGAGTGAGTGAAATATAAGGAATGCTTTAACTGCCTGTACGGAATAGGTTTTAAGAAAGTTGCTTGATGATGATGAGGAGGAGGAGGGGGTTGAAGAGAGAAGGAAATTGTGTGTGTGTGTGTGTGTGTGTGTGTGTGTGTGTGTGTGTGTGTGTGTGTCCGTTTCCAGAGAGGTTCTGGGGGAAGTCTCCGACGAACTGAGAGAGAGAGAGAAAGAGGTGAAGCTTACAGATACCGTCAAGAACAGACGACTGAGGCGTAGATGAAAAAAATAAAAACCCTCACTTAGCCAGCTTCCTTGTTCCTTCTTTTAGAAAAGTAAGAACTGGAGGGGAGGCTCCACATCCCCCCACCCCCCTTGCTTTCAGTGATGATATACATTGGGTTAATTTCGTGGATCTCTGATACGAAATGTTGATGATCATCTCTACGATTACGAACTCTCGACTACGAGGCGTGAAGGGGTGTAGATCTGGGTAACTCTTCGTCTGGTAGGGCTGAAGGGAGAGAGAGAGAGAGAGAGAGAGAGAGAGAGAGAGAGAGAGAGAGAGAGAGAGCTAGCTGAAGCCCTCATCAGTATGCGTCAGCAGGTGGCGCTACATGGCCGAACAACAATGCCCGACAGAGGACTGAACACGGACGGTCAAGCTTCCACCGAAGCGCGGACGCGCGCACGCCTGTGCCTTGACCCAGACTTGTGCCTGTGTGAGCTCGAGGAGAGGGGGGGGGGGGGGAGTAGGGTCAAAGGGGAGAAGAGCAGCACCTCCTTGTACCTCGGAAGAGGCGAACTCACTCGAGGGGATGAATGAGAAATAGAGAGGGTACCTCATCCGTCTTACCTTGAGGTACGCCACCCCTTGCACCGCTTGGCAGGGCCACATCTCTCCACAGTCTGCCGAGATGACATGCTGGTAAGCTGAGGGTGTGATGAAGAGTGACCCAGGGTAACGTAGTAATGTAACATTTGTAAGGTTGTACGTAGTCAATCGGCTTTACGCAGATCGAACGTCAATTCTAAATGTGTGTGTGTGTGTGTGTGTGTGTGTGTGTGTGTGTGTGTGTGTGTATGTGTGTGTGTGTGTGTTAGGTATGGCCTGGTGTTGTGAAGACACCAGGGCCTCTGTAACCGTTACTACTGCCTTATGACACACAGGTAAACAGGGCTTGGTTTAAGGTGTGTCTGGGGCAGCGGTACAGTAGCTATGCCTGGTGACTATGACCCTTCCCAGTTACTGAAGAGCGTTGTTATCAGGTCCGTGAGATGGACGGTTAGGTTGAACAGGGTTGTTACCATTGCTCTGGTGTGACACAGTTGGTAACAGCGGGATGTATGGGTTGTGTTACAAGTAGATGGCAGATGACAGATGATAGATAATAGATAGGCAATGATAGGTAAGAGTGATAGAAGAACTACATCCTCTGTGAATGAGGGTACGTTTTAGTTTGTCTAATAGCTTATCATTGTTCTCTTTAACGATATTATTCTCACAGAAATTTTGATAAAATCTGCGAGAGATAGATAGATAGATAGATAGAGAGATAGAGAGAGAGAGAGAGAGAGAGAGAGAGAGAGAGAGAGAGAGAGAGAGAGAGATGGTGGAATTTCCTCTGATAAAGTGATTAGTATCATTCACCGTGTGTGACATTCTTCAGATAACTCTGCCGTTTTTGCTGTCCCCTGCAAATGACAGGTCTGTGTTCCTGTTATCTTCTGTTGGTACGAACAGCGGTCGGAGGGTCTGGGCGCGCCCCACTGGTCCATTCCCGTTGATAGTGTGTGTTCAGTGACTGCTGGTTATGCTTGGTTGTTTAGGTTCGCGAGCGAATACCATCACATCAGCGGCTCAAACATATGCCATTCACAGTGTCACAGTCAGCAAAACTACAGCCAGCAGGAGCCAACACTTAACTGTGGTGTCATCCTGGACCTCGCTTTCCAACTCATGACCTCATCCTGGACCTCGCTTTCCAACTCATGACCTCATCCTGGACCTCGCTTTCCAACTCATGACCCCATCCTGGACCTCACTTTCAAAATTTATTACCTCATACTAAACCTCACTTGAAAACTCATTACCTCATACTAGACCTCACTTGAAAACTCATTACCTCGAATTGTATTAGAATATACTCTCTCTCTCTCTCTCTCTCTCTCTCTCTCTCTCTCTCATCGTGTTGGTGAGCCTCAGCGTGAGCCGAGAATTTAAGCCCCCCCCCCCTCCCTCCTCCCTCGACAGTTGTATCACAACCCTGATCTGCTCGACACGGAACAAGAGACTCTTTGATATATAAACTGTACATAAACTGACACTTGCATTTCTCTCATGTGTCTCCCCTGATGATGTGATTATTACATGAAAGTGCACTTGTGAACTTATCGTGTGTTTCATTTTTCCCGTGGACTCATAGGAATATACTTGATCATGCGCTAAATTGTGATCCTTTCCAGTATATATATATATATATATATATATATATATATATATATATATATATATATATTTCAGCCATTGTCGTAATGATAGAGACAAAGATGTCTCTTAATTCAGGATAAGCACTCAGTTGAATTTTCTGACTACTGAAGGGGCGGTAGAAGCGTTCTGAAGAAGGTTTAAAAGATTATCATAGAATTGACCAGTTGATGTACTTCCCGAGTTAGGTGAACGATAGGTCAGAGTACAGTCATGTATGCAGCAGTGAGGTGTATGGGTTAATCATACTTTGTAATGTTGTTTCTTAGAGCCAGGGTGAATGCCTTTGTCATTGCCTGTTCCTTACATGAAGGACCGAATCACGATTCATGGCTATATTTCGCTTGTGTCTCATGCGCACTGCATGATAGTCCTCACATGAATTTTGGCCCGCGTCATACGTTTGTTCCCC